>NW_023144623.1:1351643-1390415 GCF_012932325.1 Thrips palmi
AATTTAAAAAGGGAGGTCACAGCTCTCGAGAGCAAATCCGCCATCTATCAAAAAGCCTTAGGAATTACTACTCGGTGACTTACATACACCACATAGTCCTGTTTGAGTACTTCCTCGTACAAGGCTCTTTGCTTGAAATGATTCTGCACGAAGTCTTTTATCGGCTGTAACAAAAACAGAAGTTATAATGAAGCTTTCGTGACTTTCTATTACACCTTCTCTTTGAAGGCTTTGACAAAAGGAGAACTAATAACCGGTTAAAACGAGCTTCGCGAGGAAGGTATGTCGAATAACGAATGGGCTGGAAACAGCTATTAAATCGTGGCTTTGAGAACAAGAAGAACGAAACTGGAAATCAGAAAGACCATTTATGCCTTAAGGGGGCTCATACATGTTAAAAGCACTTTTCTAAAAAAATTTTTTGATGTAGACGGATTAAGATTTTACAATTTCTGTGTTAAAATCCTTTTAGATAATTGAGTAAGCTTCATTTTGGCTTAAGGGAAAGTGACTTTGGACATTTTTTAGAGATTTAGTCGAAACGTTTAAATTTTGCTTCTCGTAAGATTTGTTCGCATACTTGCTCAGATCTGTGGGGAAAAAATCAGGGAGACTCATCCCCAGTAGTGTCATAGAATTGACTACAATGGGCTTTATATCTGCAAGAGTTTTCAAGAAAAAAAATAAAAACAATTTTTTGTTGAAAAATTTGTTTAAAAAATTGTTTAAAAAATTGTTTTTATTTTTTTTCTTGAAAACTATTGCAGATATAAAGCCCATTCTAGTCAATTCTGTGAGCTAATTTATTTAATACGTGCAACGCCTTCCCATGACCCCCTCCGATTTTGACCAAAATTTTTTTCTGAGATGCCCTTATGGTAAGAAAAAACATCCAAAAAATATTAGGTCGCTAAAAAATTTATTGGCCGAGAAAACAAATGTTTTCTAAATTTGCCACTTTTTTTACTTAATTTGGGAGTTTCTTTACTACTCTGAGGTTTTTGGTGCTAAGTGGCTGAAAATCAGTATTCTTATGTAAAATTGCCCAAGGAACAAGAATATGGTCACAGATTTGACCTACGACCGATATCTTGAGAAATACTTACCCAAAACGACCAAATTTTACTGAAAATCCCCAAAATTTTTGGGGGGAAACGGTCAAAAATTTTTTTTATCCACGATCCGTTGACGCCATCTTGTAGAAAAAGAGCTAATAAAGCTAATGAGCACACGCCCAGGTTCGTAGCTCAAACCGTTTAGAAGCTGTAAGGCGTCGAAGTTGGAGATTTTTTGAGGGGGCCTGAATACCGGCACTTTTGACCTCTGCGCTCAATGTCCGGCACCCGAGCCGTACCAGCCATCATCCTTGCTTTCGAGGTGAGGTCTGCGTGCGCAATGGGAGTCAAGAAGAGGGTGAAGCGGCACAGCGTTTCTGAACAGGGTCCTCTTTAGAGCGCCTGAACAGCCGAGGGTTGGTAAGCTCACCAAGCGGCGCTTGGAAAGCACTCACCGCACCGTGGGCTCGCTCAAGGCCACGAACAATGCTATTCGGTGTAAGTCCAAAACTGTCGCCCTCGACAAGCTTCGGATTCTGTTGGCTGCCCCTTCCTTCTCTCTCTTTCCCACATGGTCCAAAGCCGTTGCCCCGACCCCTCAACCTGCCCCCAATACCGGATATATTGTTTCAGATGAATTTCAAGCTTTTTGTCGGAAGCTGTCGCCCTTTACTAAGCTTAGGAAGTTCTTCGGAATCTGTCGGCGTTTCCCCGGCGGTTTTCTCACTTTCCCAACCCTGAGGGGACGAGGGCGAGGGGTTTGAAAAGTTATGGGAAAGGGTGGAAAACAGCAAGGGGCAGCCGACGACTCGCGATTCTCTTCCGAACCTTCCTGAGGGTGACAGCTTGAGACCATAACCGAACAAAAGCTTGAAAATAATCTTCTTACGTCAATATAACGAACAAACTCTTACATAGATATTAACAGTACTTTTTATTGCTGTGTAAAATGCTCTTTAACTAGAGACAAGTCAATAACAGTCTGAGAGTGCGGTCGACAGCTCGAGGGCAACGCAAGGTTCACACTTTCACACTGGTCAGAGAAATAAGGGGAGTCATAGTAAAGTAAGGTAAATTTAAAGAGGCATTGGAGGTCAGGGAAAACCGTAATTAGGTAAGGGAAAATCGCAACCACACTGTGCGAAAAAACCACAGTAAATCCCGTTAATTTCTTTGCCGGGATTTACTGTAGTTCAGGACACAGTATTTACTGTGCCTGGTTACAGCATTTACTGTACCTGGTACAGGATATTCCGTACTCCACTCCTGTGGTAACAGTAAATCCCGTACAAAGTACAGTAGATCCTGTAAAAAAAGTACAGTAAATCCTGTACTCTGAACTACAGTGACAGCTGTACTAATCACTACAGGATTTACTGTGATTTTTTCCCACAGTGCAGGATTGGGAAAAATTTAAAAGCTGGAATGAGGTGTAAGTAATGCGAAGTAGGGGTGCTTGCTTAGCTCATGCGTTTCGCTCCGGAAATCAATAATATCGTATTTAATACCTATTTATACCGCCTTAAAGTATTGAACCTTGCGAATAAAACTAGAGAAAAAGGTCAGAGAAAATAGAAAGTGGTCTCAAGCTGTCGCCCTCAGGAAGGTTCGGAAGAGAATCGCGAGTCGTCGGCTGCCCCTTGCTGTTTTCCACCCTTTCCCATAACTTTTCAAACCCCTCGCCCTCGACCCCTCAGGGTTGGGAAAGTGAGAAAACCGCCGGGGAAACGCCGACAGATTCCGAAGAACTTCCTAAGCTTAGTAAAGGGCGACAGCTTCCGACAAAAAGCTTGAAATTCATCTGAAACAATATATCCGGTATTGGGGGCAGGTTGAGGGGTCGGGGGCAACGGCTTTGGACCATGTGGGAAAGAGAGAGAAGGAAGGGGCAGCCAACAGAATCCGAAGCTTGTCGAGGGCGACAGTTTTAGACTTACACCGAATAGCATTGTTCGTGGCCTTGAGCGAGCCCACGGTGCGGCGAGTGCTTTCCAAGCGCCGCTTGGTGAGCTTACCAACCCTCGGCTGTTCAGGCGCTCTAAAGAGGACCCTGTTCAGAAACGCTGTGCCGCTTCACCCTCTTCTTGACTCCCATTGCGCACGCAGACCTCACCTCGAAAGCAAGGATGATGGCTGGTACGGCTCGGGTGCCGGACATTGAGCGCAGAGGTCAAAAGTGCCGGTATTCAGGCCCCCTCAAAAAATCTCCAACTTCGACGCCTTACAGCTTCTAAACGGTTTGAGCTACGAACCTGGGCGTGTGCTCATTAGCTTTATTAGCTCTTTTTCTACAAGATGGCGTCAACGGATCGTGGATAAAAAATATTTTTGACCGTTTCCCCAAAATTTGGGTATTTTCAGTAAAATTTGGTCGTTTTGGGTAAGTATTTCTCAAGATATCGGTCGTAGGTCAAATCTGTGACCATATTCTTGTTCCTTGGGCAATTTTACATAAGAATACTGATTTTCAGCCACTTAGCACCAAAAACCTCAGAGTAGTAAAGAAACTCCCAAATTAAGTAAAAAAAGTGGCAAATTTAGAAAACATTTGTTTTCTCGGCCAATAAATTTTTTAGCGACCTAATATTTTAGGATGTTTTTTCTTACCATAAGGGCATCTCAGAAAAAAATTTTGGTCAAAATCGGAGGGGGTCATGGGAAGGCGTTGCACGTATTAAATAAATTAGCTCTATGACACTACTGGGGATGAGTCTCCCTGATTTTTCCCCCACAGATCTGAGCAAGTAGCGAACAAAATCTCGAGAAGCAAAATTTTAAACGTTTCGACTAAATTCTAAAAAATTTTGTCCAAATCACTTTCCTTTAAAGCCAAAATTAAGCTTTTCATTATCTAAGGATCTTTAAAAAAATTGGTAAAATCTTAGCGGTCTACGTCAAGAATAAATTTTAAAATAGTCTATGTAACATGTATGAGTCTCCCTTAAGCAATTTGTCAGAGAGAAGTACAACAAAACCCTTACAAGCAAAAATTTCTGGCCTTCTTAAGAAGGGGGAAGACACTTTACATTACTTAACTTTCCAGATACCCAAAGACTCACGAAAATGAAGGAACTTCCCAACCTCCGTCATCCGAAAAAATAGAAAAAGGGAAGTCATCTCATTTCCATCTTTAATAAATGTAAAACTTACAAGCGATGTGTTGGCTTGTTGCCAATGGTTGCACTGCCCCGTTTAGATGAACCTATCTTTCGGAAAGAGCCGAAATTGTAGCGGCTTCCCTCAATCCATCGGCAGCTGCCGGAAGAACAGTTAGTGAAGTCTCTCAGCGTTGTACCTGGATAAAAATAAAAAAGGCTTCTTACGCATGCAAAGCCAGGCCCTGACAGGCACTTCTTTCGTTCAGGTTTGGCAGCATACACCGGAAGGGACTTCGAAAAAGCCTAGACGGAACCTCAGCGACAGACGGGAGAAAAAAAGAGCATGCGCGGCCGTGCTGAGTTGTGGTGGGGGTCGAAATCGGCGGAGTGGGGTGAAGGCGGCGCGCGCATCTACCCCCACTCTGCCGATTCCGGCCCCCACCACGCTCAGCACGGCGCGCGATGCTTTTGTTTCTCCGTTCTGTCGGACTTCGGTCTAGGTTTCCTCCGAAGTACCCTATACGACAACGGTCTCATCCAGGTGAAGGAGTGTCGATGATTTAGAGCGAGGGGGCGAGATCTTGGTCTAAAACAGGCCCCAACACAATACCGCGACTACAACGAAGATACACGCTACAAGTACAAAGGTCAGACTGCTCACCACTCAGGTTTTGGTCCGACCTGGAAGTCTCGCCAAAATTTGGTGAGACAAAAAAGTCTTGCCACAAAATGGCGGGACTTTTGTGTGTGACCACGGTCTGTAGCCCGTAACCATCCGGCGCATTACGGCCTCAAGGCGGCGGTCAGACACAGAAGTCTGGCCATTTTGTAGCGAGATTTTTGTGTCTGGCCATTTTGTTGTGAGACTTCTTTGTCAGACCAAATTTTGGCGAGACTTTCAGGTC
The DNA here is from genome assembly GCF_012932325.1 of Thrips palmi. Taxonomy (NCBI): domain Eukaryota; kingdom Metazoa; phylum Arthropoda; class Insecta; order Thysanoptera; family Thripidae; genus Thrips; species Thrips palmi. The sequence continues at coordinate 1,356,702 of NW_023144623.1, forward strand.
TGACCAAATGTCTCGCCAAATTTTGGCGAGAAGTCTGTTCATCCAATTTGCAGTGCAGACACAACGGTACAGGTCCTGCCCCTTCATTCAGAATAGAAGGGCGGACCAAAAAGTCCTGTTTCACTTCGTTCCCACTTATTCTTGCGAAGTATTAGTTTTCAAATGGCAAAGGAAATACTTTGAGACGTTGAAAAATAAATGTTTCGCAACGGAACGGATGTTTTCCTCCGCAACTTACAAAACTATTCCATTCCAATGCGAGAAACATCGCAAGGGTTTTCGTAATTGATAGCTGGATAATACTACTGGTAAGTACTTTTCTTTGCAGGCTTTTAAGACTGCATAAAACATGTCATAATTGTTACAATGTGACTTTCGTCACGTTCGAGCAGGACTCACCGAGCAACAATCTGCCGATGCAGATGCACGAACAATTCTCCTCGGCGAGGCAGGTCCACGTACTGCGGGTCGTCGTATCCCATGGGGTACCTCGCATGCCATTTCCAGTGGAACACGTTGTAATTAGGATCTTCCCGGAAGTACCACAGCGGTGACTCCTTATCCGCCGTCACGTTTCTCAACACGGGCACCGGGATCTAATCAAGGATTTCGCGAGAGACCGGTTCGTGATAGGGTAAAAGCTCACATTCAAAAGCATGCAAAGAAAAGTATTTTGCATCACGAGTCTCCGGCTTTGCATTACAAACTCCCTCGCGAACTTTTTTCTTCGCATTGCAAAGAAATACTAGTTCGTAAGCTGAGAAGAAAAAGTTTGCAACGTTGCGAAGCATTGGTTTGTAACGTTTCAGAGCAATTTCTTCACAAGTTGCATAAGTACATCGTGATGCAAAGAAGAAAGTTTGTAAGAGAGTTTGCCCGAATACTTGGAAAGGCTTTTTAACAGATTCCTTTATAAGAAATTCGCTTCGCACAAGGTATGTTAAAGTTTTACAGGTTCCAAGGTTCCTGACGTATGACGTAAAGGCAGAATTTCGCCATCGAGTCAATCGTCTCGTACTATGTGCGTATTTGAGTTCAAACTCTTCAGGTTCAGTCAAAGTTGCCACCGACATACCAAGCATGCCCTCAGAGGAATTGAAGCAATTATTCAATTATGTTTCGGTGACGAGTTAACTTACTCTATTTTTTTCTGGAAGGAAGTACATCTCCTCGCGGACCTTCGCAAAGAACTCGTCGTCTGTGTAAAGTTCAGGAATGTACTGGGGAAGCTCTGGTATCTGAACGTCCTGGAACAGAAGTGTGACCACACAAGCTTTTGTGAAACTTTTGTTGTGGTGAAGTTTGGTAGGGGCTCTTTGGATACACTATCCTGCGGGCTAAAATTAAGGGGACAGAACTTTGAGATTTAATTTGCATATTTTAGAGTTCAACATTAATATCATTTGTGTATCAATGAATTGCAGCCACCTTTCAGTGAATTCAACGGTATACTCAGTCACTCGCCGGTACTGACTCAGTAGCGTGTATTCACTCCTAGGCAGTGCTCAGATGCCTTAGAGTCACACACGTTACCTTTACACCCTTAAGAGAGGACCTCAACATCGTGAGAAGAAGTGTGTGCAGAATCATCTCCGGGTTGAAATGAAGTCGAGCCCACACAGCCTTTGCCACCAGCTCAGGCACCGTTTTGCTGTCTAAAAACAAAACAGCACACGCAGTTGTAACGTATTTTCGTAACTCCACACTAAAAAAAACGTCCACACAGAATGTTTTAGGACTCTTTTAGCCCCAAGGATGACGCAATTTTAAGGACATCCGAGAGTGATACAATTTTATGTCCACTAGGCAGAATACATTAGTACAAAATAAAGTAAGCGTTCGACAATATGTGTCACCATGCGGGAACAAACTATCAACGACGCCGGATGTGCTTGGCACGTTCACTCGGAAGTGAAATCAAGGGGGTAGTACACTACGCAAGGTCAAAAAATACTGTGTTTGCGTTAAATTTTTGCGGACGCATGACATACGGGGCGTCAAAACTGATCATGGGATCTCTTCATACTGTAAATAATGATCAAAATCACAAATTTTGATAGGTGTCTGAAGCAGCTATTGCGAGTTTGTCGAATTTCTCTAAACGACTGCAAAAAATACACAGGTGGTTGGTTTGCGCGATTTGGACCAAACGGTGGGACCTAAAGGGTCCAAATTTTGTGTGGACCATGTAAATACATGTCATTCTGATGTGAACTGAGGAAAATTTTTTGCAATAGTTATTAGTACCTCAAACAACATGACAAAATGACAAATTCAGAAAACAGCATTTTTCTATCCCATTTTCTTTCAAAAAACTTAAGTTTAAATATAGTAAAACAAAATTGATCACAATTATCCTAGTTCACACCAGAATGACGGGTCTCAAGGTTGTTTGTGCGAAATCTCGTCCAAATCGGATGAAAATTGCGGTCTGTATCACGTAAACCGTGCTATTTTTGCACTGGTTTCGAAAAATTCGTGGAAGTCGCAATTGCTGCCTCCAACTGCGCTCCATACAAGTGATTTTGGTCCAAAATGAAAATTAAATAAGGTCTGACGTACCTTACCTCCTCTACCCGCAAATAATTTTCGAAAACACAATTTTTTAAACCTTGCGAAGTGTACTACCCCCTTAAATGGATGGAAAATCGTGGAAAGCGACGAGAACACCGTTCTCGCTCCGGAGCGAATGTGTTAAACAGCGTCAAAGCATGTCCAGGGGGCGGCAACGGCCTAGGAAGCGCGTGAAGCCATGCGCGAGTGAGGTGCAGGGGTTACTTATTTTGCTTCGATTGTGAGATCTAGGCCGTTGATTGCAAAACGCTTTCCACAGATCAAAAGAGCACAAAATTTGGGGTGCATTGGGCCTAGTAGATTGCATGATACTTCCAATTCAACCGAACACAAGGGCGGAATCATTTACATCAACATGGCGCATCCGAGTTTTTTCCTAAATTTGATGATTTCTCTTGTTTTTTGGTGTTTTCACTGCACCTTAATATCATGTAAGGGAGGAGCTTCGAGAAGAGCAATAAGCCTAATGCACCGTAAATTCCAAGCTCTTTCCATCGGTGCAAAGCGTTTTGAATAAAACAGTCTACTTTTCATAATCTCGAACAAGTACGCAACCTCTGCACTGACGGCGCGAGCATCGCTTCACGCTCTTTTTAAGGCCGTTGCCACCCCCTGGCATGTCCTATGACATTTTAATGTGTCAGTTTTTTTTTTTCTGAGGCATTTTTTTTAAGAAGTCCGATCGTGGAACACGACCGATGCCGATTTCCTCCATTTTTTGGTCAAAGGTAGTCCTTGTGGGTCTAAGAAAGGCCACAAATTTTTTGGGCCGAAATATGCACCGTTCAGATTCTATGGGCAATTTTCGTTTTCTCTGACATCTTTTCACATAATATGGCCAAAATTGAAAAATCACCTTTCTGAGGCCTCTATGCACTCGATTGAGCTCAAAATGCAGTATCTTATGTAAAATCACGCGAGGAACACGAATCCGGTGCCCGTTTGTTGATAGGACAACCCAAACAGATGTTATGACTGTTTTTCAGGTTTTGTAGTGGTTTTTACTTTTCTTGGGGTTTTGGTGTTCGGCATCGATTTTCGCCAATCCGATGAGTGGATTTTATAGATAAAGGACCAATCTATCATACTACGAGATAAAAAGTTTGTGTACGCCGCGTGAAAAGCAGTGGCGCTGCAAAAATTGAAAAACCGTCATTTCTGGGTAGTTTTAGATCAGATAAGCCACCTTTCGCGTGACCGTCTCCGCCCCATATTCAGTCAAAATATTGTCCCAAGTGATGTCAGGGTTGGCGTGAAATTTCACCGCTGTAGCTCAAGTAGTTTGGAAATGGCAGCTTTCTAAAGTTTTGCAATCACGCAAGGCATTTACTTTAAGTAGAATTGCGGTAAATGTGAAGACTTGTCACAGATCGGGTAATAAATGAGATAGATGAGTGCGTCAAGGTTCTCTAAGCGTAATTTTGGACAAGGAATCCGATTTTGCTGGTACGAAGACCCTAGGCGAACTCTGAAGTCGGAAAAAAGGCCATTTTTATGTGAGTTGCACGAAAATGTAGTTTTAGAGTACACCTAGGGTCTTCGTACCGGCAAAATCGGATTCCTTGTCCAAAATTACGCTTAAAGAACTTTGACGCACTCATGTATCTCATTTATTACCCGATCTGTGACAAGTCTTCACATTTACCGCAATTCTACTTAAAGTAAATGCCTTACGTGATTGCAAAACTTTAGAAAGCTGCCATTTCCAAACTACTTGAGCTACAGCGGTGAAATTTCACGCCAACCCTGACATCACTTGGGACAATATTTAGACTGAATATGGGGCGGAGACGGTCATGCGAAAGGTGGCTTATCTGATCTAAAACTACCCAGAAATGACGGTTTTTCAATTTTTGCAGCGCCACTGCTTTTCACGCGGCGTACACAAACTTTTTATCTCGTAGTATGATAGATTGGTCCTTTATCTATAAAATCCACTCATCGGATTGGCGAAAATCGATGCCGAACACCAAAACCCCAAGAAAAGTAAAACCCACTACAAAACCTGAAAAACAGACATAACATCTGTTTGGGTTGTCCTATCAACAAACGGGCACCGGATTCGTGTTCCTCGCGTGATTTTAGATAAGATACCACATTTTGAGCTCAAACGAGTGCATAGAGGCCTCAGAAAGGTGATTTTTCAATTTTGGCCATATCATGTAGAAAGTTGTCAGAGGAAACGAAAATTGCCAATAGAATCTGAACGGTGCATATTTCGGCCCAAAAAATTGGTGGCCTTTCTAAGACCCACAAGGACTACCTTTGACCAAAAAATGGAGGAAATCGCCATCGGTCGTGTTCCACGATCGGACTTCTTAAAAAAAATGCCTCTACAAAAACCGTTGCAAGAACTTACCACGAAAAAAGTGCCAGAATCGTCTGACGAGGTTGAGAAACGTTGGTGCCGAGATGGTAAACGGACTCCGGTAAGGTAGGATCCCGTTGACATCTGCGAACTCTTTCTCTGGCATTGGAAGATTGGGCACCAGGATGAGGCGTGCGCCGCTGCGCAAGGCGGCAGCACGGATCTCTTGAGCAACGTGGCGGTAGCGCTCAGGCTGCGGCGAAAGGTAGACGCACCGGTTACGCTTTTCACCCGCAAGCCGTTACTATCCGCACTCTCACTGCAGGAACGTAACCGGTTACGTTCGTTTGAATACTCCCGAGATCCATCTGAGCTTTTTCATCGCAAAAAATCGTAATGTGGATGCTCTTAAGGGCCTCATTCTTTGTCACTGCTCTGCAAACTCAACAGTGAGCTCAGTACACTGTATTCGGCGTGTACTCACTAGTACGCTCCTTCTGCGAGAGAGTACTCACTCAGCTGAGTACAATCTAACGAGAGTGTGCCTAGTTTACTACTTATGGGCGTTCCATGGTAGATTTACACGACCTTAATCGACCATCTCGTATTTTGCTCATATTTACATCAAATGTTGCCCTCATAGGGAGGAACATCCTTGTTAAATCTCACAGCCGTAGCCCCAGTAGTTTCCGAGATATAGCGGTTCAAAGTTTTTATTCAAGACTTTTCAAAACTTTTCTATAAAAAGTGAAAAATGGGTCCTGTTTCCCTACCGTTCCCTGTAGAGCGACGAAACTTGGGCCCTGAGGGACTTCCGACGCCACTGGAAACGGCAGTTTTAAGGGGAGGTTCTGGTGAAAATCTTGCCATTTTCAAAATGGATCCCAGTATCATAATTTGTTCGGAATATAAAATCTTTCTTCGACACTGTTAAAAAAATCAATTGAAATTTTCATAACATTGGTTGGCATTTTTTTTCACAAACAATTGTTATGAAAATTAAAATCAGAAATGATTGTAAATTGTTTTACAATCACGTTATGAAAATTCATATCACGTTATGAAAATTCATATTCGCGTTTGCGAGGTCATTTTAGGGCAGTTAAGCAAAAGGAACTTAGTGTTCATGTATATGAACACCTATGCGGCCTTATGCCATTTATTGAACCAATTCTGCTTTTGATCAGCGAGTTTCGAACCCGGGATCTTTGACTTGTGGAGCACGCTCTTTACCGCTGTGCTACCACGTTCCACTGGGGATGGAGGGTCAGCTGCCTGATGACTCTACAAGCGCCCCTTAGCCACGCCTCTTGAGCCAGTTATGAAATTTACGATCGGATTCGGAAAATTACTATTGTGTGCTCCAAATCAACACTTAAGATTCGCAATTTTCAGAACATGGTTTGAAAATTACCAACAATTGTCAATTTTACGAAATTGTTTCGAATTTTCGCATCAAGTTATGAAAATTGCAATGTTTGTAAAATTCATATCCGTGTTCGGAAAATTGTCATCAAAATTGCTTTGAAAATTCATAACTTTTTTTAACAGTGGAGGAGACTAAAATTTGATTTTTGAAGGCACATCCCAGGCTCTGAACCCAGTCAAAGAGTCTTTTTGAGCATATTTAGGCTGTATCTTAAAATATCTCCTTGCGCATACTATTTTGTCGTAAAAGGTTGACCTTGACATTTTTCACTTCTTCGATTCATTTTCCAAAAATGCCGGCATGCATAGCTCAAAATCTCCATTATATTGTAAACTGTAAGCTTTTTAAGCGGAAAAGTCCCGAAAATTTGTCTATTTTGTACATTTTTGATCAATTATAGTGAAATGATTGGTTAGAAAGCTTGCAAATAAAAATGTAGTTTACGTTTTGAGTTGTGCATGCCGGCATCTTTTAAAAATGAATCGAAGAAGTGAAAAATGGAGAGAGAGGGGGGGGGAGGGGGGTGTCAGTCGCACTTTTTGCCTACAGTACCAACTCGATCGCTGTCGCCTCGATCGCTGTCGTGTGCGAGAGGGACATAGGATTCGGCGCTAGCCCGCTTCGCTTGCCGGCCCGAGCTGCCGGCAGCGCCGACGCGCGCTCGCTCGGGCCAGCCAGCGGCCGGACCGAGCCTAGCCATGCACCCTCCCCGCCCCCCTTGCCCTGGCGTTCACCGGCTGGTAGGTGACAGCTCGTCTGCTCGGCGTCCATCTGCCGCTAGGCTGCCCCAGCCGGCCGGAGCGCTGTGGCGCTCGCCAGCGCGGCCGGGGCTAGTCGCAGCGAACGCACTGCTCTCACAATCGCTGTCGCGCGACAGCGATCGAGTTGGTACTGTACTTACAGGGGCCAAGACGCTTTTTGCCTATCTTTCAGGCGGCTATCAAGGGGCTATGGGGGAGGGGCACTGGGGTTTTTGCCCCCCCTCTCTAGCCCCACTGTGCACTGTAAAAAATTATTGTGAATTTACGAATTTTTTTTTTTTACAAATTCTCTGTAAAGTAACAATAACATTTCGTTATTTTATGAAATTTATTCGTAGAGGCCGTTTTATGAATTATTCATCACAGAAATCTTCTTAATTTGATTAAATTTGTTCGTGAACACCGCCGTATGAAATGGTACGAACAAAATACATCTCAAACGTGACTAAAATACTACAACAATGTCACAAAAACATGAAAAGTTTCCTAAAATTACAACAAATGCTTGGGTAATTTCGTTGCACAAATCGCTTGTAAGATTACGAGATATGGTGATGCCTTCATCATTTTACAAGATGTTTCATAAAACTAAACAACAACGCTGAAATAAGTTAATCTCCATTTAATCAGCGTGACAAGGTAGAACAAAAGCGGTCCACGTCATTTTGAGGGTGTAAAAAGTTTGTAATTTTACAAATTACTGCGTGAAGAATAATTCATAAATCGTTAATAAACAAAAAGACGTTGTAAATTTACAGATAATTTGTGCAACGAAATTACCCATAAATTGTTTGTAAATTTACGAACTAATTTTTTACAGTGTGGGAAAACATCACAGTAAATCCTGTAGTGATTAGTACAGCTGTCACTGTAGTTCAGAGTACAGGATTTACTGTACCTTTTTTACAGGATCCACTGTACTTTGTACAGGATTTACTGTAGCACAGGAGTGGAGTACGGAATATCTTGTACAAGATACAGTAAATACTGTAGCCAGGCACAGTAAATCCTGTGTTCTGAACTAAAGAAAATCCCAGCACAAAAATAAACGGGATTCACTGTGGTTTCTTCGCACAGTGCCCTTGAAAGCCGCCAGTCGCCTGAAAGATAGGAAAAACGTGCTACTTTGCCCCTGCAAGTAGGCAAAAAGTGCGACTTTGACTCCCCCTCTCCTAGGCTCCTCCCGAGGTGATCTGTGTACACTACTGCTAAAGAGTGGTCGAGTACACTGTTGAGTTTGCAGAGTAAGTGAGGTGTGCTGGTCGCGAGCCACCAGCCACTGATTTACCAGGTAGGGGCGAGGCACGTCGAACGCCACATTGCGGTGCACGCCCCGCAGGGAGAAGACGGGCTCTGCGGGTCGGTGGAACAGATAGACGAGGTCGGAGGCCTCGGCCACCGTCGGCCTCGCAGCATGCCGGTGGGCTGCAACGCTGTAACGCGGAAGCTCCAAACATCAGGATTACATGCAATGGATTAAATACACGGTCATTTCTAGTGTGCAATCAAATTTCTACGTTCACAGTGGTGAAATAAGACTTAGTGTCAGTCAGCATGCCTGGCCCTTTCCCAGCTGGCCAAAAATTGCCATTGCAGGCGCCTAAAGTTACCGGCAAGCTAATTGAGAAATCTAATCAAGAAGTGCCAATAGTTGGCTTCTTTTTTGTCAAGCAAACTTGCCACCGGCGATTCCGCTGGTAAAGCGGAGTGGGGTACTTCTGGAATCGGGGCATTTCCGAACACTTTGATTCACTGTAAATCCAACGGCAATACTTTTAGTACCTTTTTTGGCGATACAATTGAGTATCGCCCATAAACGGCCTTACGGAAAAGTATTGCCTTCAAAACGGCGATACACAAAAGTATTGCCAAAATTTGGCGATACTTTGGAGTATTGCCGCGATTTGGCAATAAACGTAGAACAAATCAAGGGTACAAGACCTTTGTTTAATGCCGTGGTTTTGGCAATACCCAAAAGTATCGCCATATTTTGGCGATACTTCTGTGTATCGCCGTTCTGAAGGCAATACTTTTCCCTAAGGCCGTTTATTGGCGATACTCAATTGTATCGCCAAAAAATGTACTTTAGTATCGCCTTTGCATTTGCAGTGTTTTTACTGGGTTTCAGTGAAGATACAGCTCAAAAGCCCGCCTGAGGAAGATAATCAGTTAAAAATGATAATTCCAAATCGGCAACGTAGAAGGTCAAGCCGTTTGGCTGTGGTCGCTTCACGAAATTAGAGTACCATAAAAATAGGCAAAAGCTACATCTCTACCGGTTCACGGTCATTTTTCCCAATCCTATTTTCCCAACAGAAATTTTTCCCTAAAACTGTAATGCCTAAAAAAAAGTTGTCCAAAATATTTATTCCTATTTTCCAAATTTTCCAAATGTATTGAAGTTCCAAAAAATAAATTCCCAAAGGAAAAAAAAACAATTTATAGCTGGAAGTGGTGGCCCAGGGTTCGGAGGTAGTCCAGGACTCGGTGCTCATCCTTGTAGGTCTGGTAGTCTCCAACGATGGTGCGGATGCGGGTTTGAAGGTCACGCCACTTCTTCTTCGGGGCCAGCTTCACCTTCCTTCCCATCCTGACCTCCATGAGGATGGTCTCCGTGTCCCCCTGCTCCTTCTTCAGTTCGTTGAGGCAGGAGTACAGGGAAGGGTGCCCTGCACTCCTTCTTCCTTATGCAGATCCAGTAAGTCCTCCCCTTCTTCACGTCCTTTCGGTAAAATATGTGTCCCTTGTACAGTAATTGTGTCACCCCCTTTCGATTTGTCAAAATTTCGGCGTCCATCTCAGCCAACCCGCCACCAGTTTGTTCTGGCCCGCCACTAACAATCGAAAGTACTGCGAAGGCAGAGGTACCAACCATGCAACAATTCCACCGCTTTTGGAAATCAGTTGATTCGGAGGGAAAATAAATATTGGGAAATATATCTTTTGGAACAAATAAGACTTTGGCAAAACACAAATTGGAAATGTCCACTTTGGAACTTTTATATTTTGGGACTTAATTTTTTGGGAATCTGGTTTTGGGAAAAATGGGCGGGAACGATCTCTACCTCGTATTTCCGTCTCTTTATCGTACCTTAAGGGGGCTCTTACATGTTAAGGGTGTAAAATCTGAGATCAACATGGCGACATTTTTGACTTTAAGTGATCGGAAACGTGAAATTTGTTGTGCACCGACTCCAATGAGTCTCCTCTTCACAACCGTGCAAGCGGAATTGCAATCGGACAAACCCACCCATTTCCACAGTCACCCCCACCCCCTCCGGGGGGTGATTTTCGAAAATGTCTGAAACCGACTGCAAACGATCCAGTGACCTCCCCTGCACACGCTGCAAGTTTTCTTTTTCGAATCCGACCACCCCCGGCTGCACCAACCCCCGGGAGGACCTACCCCTTTTGTACCCTGTGCCGTTTCAGTAGCAAAGGGGTTGAATTTGGGCGTTGAAATTCATAGGGAGACACACTGGGTGCTAACGAAGCCATTCCAATCAAAAAATCCTGTTCCGGAAATGTTCATCTACTATTGTAGGGGTGGCCACCCCCTTGCAACCCCCGCTCGCCCGGTAGGGGTAGGAGCGCCGTTCAAGATGGAGTCGGTGCACAGCAAATTTCACGTTTCCGATCACTTGAAGTCAAAAATGTCGCCATGTTGATCGCGGATTTTACACCCTTAAGGGGGGACCCTGGTGAAACTTTTAAGTAGGCTTCAAAATAATCCCAGGAAGTTGAAACTTTGCTTAATTATTAGGTTCATTATGGTGAGTTCCCAAAACAAAATTCAATCCAAAATGTTGAACGGTCTCTGAGAAAAGTGGCTTTTTAGTGTTTTTTGGAGCGTTGGGGAAAAATCTTCCTGCGTCTTTCATTGGGACGGAAAGTCTTGAAAATTTTTTTGGGTTATCCTAAAGATGTATAGAAGAGATTTTAGTGACGGAATTTTCAAATTCAACTTCTGTCCTGAGATATGAGTTTTCAAATTTTAACATTAAGAAAAAAGTGATTTTTTTCCCTTTTTTCAAACTTTTAGGTGTGTTTTAAAAAAAGTAGGGCTGATATCAAGATTCCGTCACTAAAATTTTTCGACAAGTCATCAATGAATAGAGTCCATGCAAGACGACTCATGTAGGTGTCAACCAGGAACGCAGGAAGTCTTTCTGCGACAAAATTTTTTGTCGACTGAGCAAAGCTGTGAAGTTGAGCGTAGAAGCCAACGACAACTGATCTCAATGTTATTTCCTTCCAAATGATAAAAAAACTACCCCTTCAGCTTAAAGGTGTTCAACCTGTTGAATCTGAAACCTTCTATGCACATTTTTATCTATGAACTTTGAAAATACTATTTATTGGAATTTTGGCGATTTTTTCACCAGGGTCCCCCCTTAACCACGGAAGGGTTTGCACAGGGAGGAAGAGGTGACGCACAGACCGCATACTTCGCAAGGCTCAAGAAGAACAGTTGGGGCACCCACCGACCAAATTTCAGCGTCCTAGCTCGATAAGAGAAACTGCCCCGTTTCCAAAAATAGGAGCCGCTAATTTTGAGCGGCAGTGTATTGTAGTTGGTTCAAACTTGTGGGCATGCATCCTGCATCCCCACCGTCAAGAAGGTTAAAAAACGAACAAAAAAGCATTGCAGCGATGTTAAAAGGTCTTTACTCAAAGAAGTGGAGTCAATGTAGGGGTTTAAATAGAAATTATTCCTCATAATAAAGCTTTGAGTGATAATCAAACAGTTTAGTTCTCAGCAAATGTTCTTGTACGCCCTCTAAATTATGCCTCCTATTAGAACAAACGAAAGTAAGCTCGAGTAGTGTCAAATTTTAAGGTCGTCCGGAATTGCCCAAGCCCGGGTTTCCGGACACGTGCAAGGCTTTGAGGCCCATATATCTCCCTAACCGTTGATGAGATTTCGCTTTCACGTATATCATTTTGAAGGTTAAGGTTCATACTCTACTCTCCTGTAATGAAATTAGATTCAAGAAGCATATTCAAGCTCAAAAAGCAAAAGGAAAAAAAACGTCCGGACTTAACCTTCTCTCCCGTACTTACTTTAAGCAGCACATCACCGCCACAACTGCCAGCCGGACCACCGACCAGCCGTGGTTGCCCTTTCCACGAGCCATGGTAAGTCAATGTGACTGCTTTTGCTTGGACTAGCGGTGTTTTCCTTAAATGCAGACGACCGACACGTTTTCTGACGTCAATTCAAGACTCATTCGCAATAACTCGCGTGAACTCAGACATTTTGTCTCGATTTCGTGCCGTTTCAGTGACACGAACCAAAGCCGCGCTGAAAGTTGTTGAGTCATCGTGAAGCCGATGTCAAACGTGACTTGGCTGATCTTTTCCCAGAAAACACGTGGCAAGTAAAAGGAACTGCGTCACCACCCGAGTGGAAAAATAAGCAACACATAAAGTTGTTTTGCTTGTTGGTTCAAAAATTATCCTAGAAATGGTTCAAGATGGTTATGAGGCATTTTTTTTAAGAAGTCCGATCGTGGAACACGACCGATGCCGATTTCCTCCATTTTTTGGTCAAAGGTAGTCCTTGTGGGTCTAAGAAAGGCCACAAATTTTTTGGGCCGAAATATGCACCGTTCAGATTCTATGGGCAATTTTCGTTTTCTCTGACAACTTTTCACATAATATGGCCAAAATTGAAAAATCACCTTTCTGAGGCCTCTATGCACTCGATTGAGCTCAAAATGTGGTATCTTATGTAAAATCACGCGAGGAACACGAATCCGGTGCCCGTTTGTTGATAGGACAACCCAAACAGATGTTATGACTGTTTTTCAGGTTTTGTAGTGGTTTTTACTTTTCTTGGGGTTTTGGTGTTCGGCATCGATTTTCGCCAATCCGATGAGTGGATTTTATAGATAAAGGACCAATCTATCATACTACGAGATAAAAAGTTTGTGTACGCCGCGTGAAAAGCAGTGGCGCTGCAAAAATTGAAAAACCGTCATTTCTGGGTAGTTTTAGATCAGATAAGCCACCTTTCGCGTGACCGTCTCCGCCCCATATTCAGTCTAAATATTGTCCCAAGTGATGTCAGAGTTGGTGTGAAATTTCACCGCTGTAGCTCAAGTAGTTTGGAAATGGCAGCTTTCTAAAGTTTTGCAATCACGTAAGGCATTTACTTTAAGTAGAATTGCGGTAAATGTGAAGACTTGTCACAGATCGGGTAATAAATGAGATAGATGAGTGCGTCAAAGTTCTCTAGGCGTAATTTTGGACAAGGAATCCGATTTTGCCGGTACGAAGGCCCTAGGTGTACTCTAAAACTACGTTTTCGTGCGAACCACATAAAAATGGCCATTTTTCCAACTTCAGAGTTCGCCTAGGGTCTTCGTAGCAGCAAAATCGGATTCCTTGTCCAAAATTACGCTTAAAGAACTTTGACGCACTCATCTATCTCATTTATTACCCGATCTGTGACAAGTCTTCACATTTACCGCAATTCTACTTAAAGTAAATGCCTTACGTGATTGCAAAACTTTAGAAAGCTGCCATTTCCAAACTACTTGAGCTACAGCGGTGAAATTTCACACCAACTCTGACATCACTTGGGACAATATTTAGACTGAATATGGGGCGGAGACGGTCACGCGAAAGGTGGCTTATCTGATCTAAAACTACCCAGAAATGACGGTTTTTCAATTTTTGCAGCGCCACTGCTTTTCACGCGGCGTACACAAACTTTTTATCTCGTAGTATGATAGATTGGTCCTTTATCTATAAAATCCACTCATCGGATTGGCGAAAATCGATGCCGAACACCAAAACCCCAAGAAAAGTAAAAACCACTACAAAACCTGAAAAACAGTCATAACATCTGTTTGGGTTGTCCTATCAACAAACGGGCACCGGATTCGTGTTCCTCGCGTGATTTTACATAAGATACCACATTTTGAGCTCAATCGAGTGCATAGAGGCCTCAGAAAGGTGATTTTTCAATTTTGGCCATATTATGTGAAAAGTTGTCAGAGAAAACGAAAATTGCCCATAGAATCTGAACGGTGCATATTTCGGCCCAAAAAATTTGTGGCCTTTCTTAGACCCACAAGGACTACCTTTGACCAAAAAATGGAGGAAATCGGCATCGGTCGTGTTCCACGATCGGACTTCTTAAAAAAAATGCCTCTATCGTAAGGGAAGGTGGGGTACCATGTGACACGGCCACCATGTGACTTTGGCTTTTTCTCCCAAACGGCTTGCTATCCAACAGCGGTAAGAAGACTGAAAGGAAGGTATCATGAAGGAGAATCTACGTGCAATAGGTCGTGACTCTCCTTCGAAAAGGACGGGAGTGGTAGCGATCAGAATTGGAAACCGTCTTAAAATAGCTCATTGGAAACTTTTTCTATTTCCCACCGCGTCCGCTTTTTACCTTTAAAATACATTTTAAGGGCATATGCTCTGCAAGATGTTCTTCTTTGATGTTTTAAGCGCAAAACAAGCTTTGGCTCGATTCTCTACGGCATAAACTTTGAGCGTTATTGCTGTTTCCCCTAAAACTGTTGATCTGGGCACCATGTGACACCACTGTCATTCGCTATGGGATTCCACGATTCACTCAGTTGAATGTGTTCAGTCTGTGACATTTGTACACTAGTAACTAAAACCTTTATTGCTCGGGAACCAAAGATGATAAATTGATTAACTCAACGAAAATAAAAAGCTGGAAGACTTCTTCGTTCATTCTTTGCGTATACACTGTTAGAAAAAAAGTCCGTAAATTTACGGAGAAAGTTACTCTAATTTTGGGAATGGAGGCTCCGTAAATTTTCCATCTTTTTACGGAGATTTTCCATATTTTTACGGAGATTTTCCGTATTTTTACGGAGATGAACCGCATTTTTGCAGAAATAAACGCATTTTAACGGTTTACTTCCCTCCTTCTACCTCCGATGTTAATGCAAACAGTGGTCTTTAAGACGAAAGTGATATTCTCCAAAACTGTTTGAAGATCCACTTGACAACATGCCAGGATCGGATAAATGGACGGAAACCCAAAGGCGAGGTCGCTTTAGGGAAGGCTTGGAACACCTAATCAGTTGGTCACCCAACCCATCGATAACGTGAATTAGTCTGTTCTTTTTGATATGTAGGGCTTCTATTTCATTTATATACATAACTTCCATATTTTTACGGAGAAAATCCATAATTCAAAAAAACGGAGATCTCCGTAAAAAAAAATGGACAGTCTCCGTTAAATTTCCGTATTTTTACGGAGTTTGCTGACAGTGTAGGTACACTGTTAGAAATTTTGTCGTAAATTAGCGACAAAAACGTCGCTAATTTTGATAGTGACAGAAATCGTTCTGAAACTACTTCGTCGTAACTGAACGACGAAAAAATCATTTCTCTACGACAATGTCGTAATCGCGATTACATATTTTGAAATCTGAAATCCCCGAAAAGTTGATGAAAAGTTGCAATTGTGCTCGCTTATTTACGATTTGTGTCGTTCATTTACGATTCATGACACAAATTTACGACAAGATTCGTAAATGTACGACTTAAGTCATAACTGCACGACATATTCAAAAGATAAATTACGATCGTTCGTAAAATTACGATTAAGTTGTAAATTTACGACTTAATTCGTTTCAAAACCGAACGTCTCACTATCAAAATTAGCGACAACTATGTCGTAAATTTACGACTCAAGTCGTATATCTACGACTTGAGTCGTAACAAAATATGTCGTTTTAAAACGACATAATTGTTCTACAAAATGTCGTAAATTTACGACGATTTTTAACAGTGTACGCTGAATAGTATTTAAACCCAGACAAAAGGCCACTGTCACATGGTACACTAAGGCTGTCACATAGTGTACTACGTGGGGTACGAAGTGACACTTTGACTTGGCCCATCCAACTCGGGATAACTCAGCAACCAAAACAGATAAATTAGAAATCTCAACAGAAATTATAAGGTGAAGAATCATTTTGTTCACATGTCTACTTATGGATGTAATGTGATTGGTATTATTGGGTTGACGGGCATTTAACAAAAACCGTCACATGGTACCCCACCTTCCCTTAAGCATTTTTGGCCCGTCCCGTTTATTTTTTGTAAAAAAATGACGAAGCTGTGCGTCCGTCCGTCCGAGGACTTCCCGGGGTCCGATCTTGACCAAATTTGGTATGCAGCCTCCTTAGGTGATCCTAGGAACCGCCCGGTGGCAGCAAATCCGATCCGAGCCCCGGGGGCGCTGCTGCAGGTGCATCGTGGTCTACATGGGGTCGAGGAGGATTTCGGCCACGGATACAGCTAGAAGGGCATGTAGGGGTATTTTTGGAATCAGGGCGACAAGACAAAACCAACGGTGCCAGTTATAAGCGAATCGGAGAAGTTCCGACCCGGGTTCAAATCCCAGTGGGGTATATTTTAAACATTCTTTTTATTCGGGTTTTTGCATTTTTTCTGATTTTTTTGAGGGTGCTGATGATGAAAATAACATCTAATTGACCCCAGACTGAGTTCAAATCACATCAGGGTTAAACATAGGCGAAATTCGTACATTTCTGAATGTACGGGGACGGGCCAAAGTTGCCGATCGCTACTTTTCCTGTTATTTGAATTAAAGTTATGAATGTAGTAACAATAAATTATTGTTGCAGGTATCCCTAGCAATTTGCATTGTTTCAATGTACGGAAAAACAACTGTATTTTTTTATTTATTTACTTAGCTGAAATCAAATGTGAACCTTTCCTGTTATTTCTGATGATTTCCCGAGAGAAAATTATAGGCTGCAGATTGGCTGCAAGCTGGCTCCCTCCAGGTTGCTTACAACGCGCGGATGGAACTCGGATGGCTGCAGACATTGGCTGTATTCGGACATACGTCAGCCAAAATACAGCCATCCGCAGCCGGTGCAGCCTCTCTGGCTGCACCTGCCAGCCACTGAAGTGTCCCTTTGGAGCTCAGTCAGCGCTCCCCCGCTGCTCTAGGCTGCACCCCGTAGCCTTCAGGATGCGCCAGACAGCCTTCCTTCGCGAGCCACGCTGCCCCCAGCAGCCACGAGGCTGCGAGGCACTGCTCTAGACTGCACCCCGCAGCCTTCAGGATGCCCCAGGCAGCCTTCCTTCGCCCGGGCCACGCTGTCCCCGGAAGCCTGGAGGCTGTGAGGCGCTGCTGTAGGCTGCACCCCGCAGCCTTCAGGATGCTCCAGGCAGCCTTCTTTCGCCCGGCCCACGCTGCCCCCAGCAGCTATGAAGCTGCGGGTCAGAGCCACATCTCGGCCGCATCCTGCAGCCTCGTGGATGCCATCGGCAGCGTCCATATCGCTACTAGGCTTCACTCCTTAGTTCATGAAGGTCCCCATGAGGACCTTTGAGGGTCCCTGTTACGCCCTTTGAAGTTCTATGGAGCCCTTTTTAGACGATTAGTAGATTTTCTAGGGTCCGAACACCGTTCCGGATCCAAATCTGCCAAGTAATTTCACGTAGGACTTACCGTTCCCGAGATACCAAAGATAACAAAAAAGTTTCCCGATTTTTACGAAACTTGCATGGCTTATGTATGTTAACGTATTCAACTCAAATATCAGCATACCACGCACCCAGTCTATTTTTTTCTATTTTTTATAGCCCTTTCATCAAGGAATACGACCGTTGCCTGAATACCGCCAGCATCCACCATGCTGCAATCCGTAGCCTACAGCCATTGCAGCCTACATGGCTGTTTAGTCCTGCCGTAGCCCGGCTGCATCCAGCAGCCAACACGCTGCGACGCGCAGCCTACAGCCATTGCAGCCTGCGTGGCTGTAAAGTGCAGCCAGCACGCTGCGACGCGCAGTGCGCAGCCTACAGCCATTGCACCTCGCGTGGCTGTAAAATCCAGCCGCGGCCCGGCTGGCGCCGGCAGCCAACACGCTGCGACGCGCAGCCTACAGCCGTGGCAGCCTACATGGCTGTAACGTCTAGCCACGGCCCGGCTGGCGCCGGCAGCCAACACGCTGCGACGCGCAGCCTACAGCCGTGGCAGCCTACATGGCTGTAACGTCTAGCCACGGCCCGGCTGGCGCCAGCAGCCAACACGCTGCGACGCGCAGCCTACAGCCACTGCAGCTAAGTTGGCTGAGCGTGGCAGCGTTTATAGGCTGCTTAGGGCAGCCAAAAGGCTTCTGTGCGCAGCTTCTGAAGCGTTTCACAGCCAAAGCGCTCCGTGAAACAGCCAGACCAGCCACTGCAGCGTGCATGGCTGCAAGTCCAGGACGTCGCTATGGCTGCGACATGGCTGCAAGGCAGCCACGGCAGCCATGCATACAGCCAAAAAACGGTCCATACAGCCATGCGTCAGCCGTGCGTCAGCCTTTCTGCAGCCTTCTATTTTTACTCGGGTTATTTACGTAATGCTCGTTCTGCTATCTGACTACAGCAGGAGAATTGATCCAGGAAGCGGAAGAAGGGAATAACTTGACTTATCCCCAAATTGAGTTTTTATTTTATTATTGTGCCTTAGAATGGTTTCCATCATTACACCAAATTATTTGACTAAATTCCAAGCAGTTTAGGAGAAAATCCACATGGAAAAAGGGTATAACTCAACTTAACCCTTTTTACGGTCTAAATTTCATTGGAAAATGGAGATAACTCAACGGAAGTCCACATGAGTCCGTTTGACAAATTGGCAAAAGGACATAACTCAACTTGTATTTTTATGAATCTAGTGTAAAAAGAATCAACTCAACTTAACCCCCCCTTAATTTTAAATTTCAATTTGGAAAAAAGAGCTAAGTCAAAAAAATACACCAGAGTAACATACACTTTATGCAGACTATTGTTCCACTTGACTTGTCTCAAAATTCCTCTTTGTTTAGGAAATATAAGGTGAGCTGACTCTGTTTTCCATTTCAACGGAAAGTGATAAGTCGCAGAAATCCTCTACGGAGTGACCTTCCACTTTTGATTTTTTTCCAAAATTTTACTAATGTTTTTTGAAATTATTAACATCTGCAACATTCATTTGTTATGTTTTAGTTATCCCTGCTAACAGTTTTTGGTTTCTCCTGGAAAATGGCCAAAATTGAGTTATCCCCTTCTTCCGCTTCCTGGATCAATTATTTTGTAGACATGTATATCCTTCTTTAACATTGTGTTATATGGAATGAAAATCGTAGTAACAATTGGTTTAGTTTGACACACTGTTCGAAATATTCTGAAAATCCAGACAACTTCACTACAAACCTAACTGTCTACTAAGTAAGGGAAGGTGGGGCTCATTGGGACGGATTTTTTCTTGGCGCTCTGAGCTACAAGTATGTTTAAGGGATCGACACTGTAGCGAGATCGGCTATTCGAGATATTTGGCCTCGAATATTTTTACATTTCGTCATTTCCACTAAAAATGCCAGATTTTACTCGTTTTTTGGCTTTTTCAAGAGCAACGTTGTGAATCCGAACTTTTTCTTGACATATTCTGAAAGCTGAGAATGAGAGCTACAAATTTGCTTACGGGGCCCACACTGTAGCAAGATCGGCTGTTCAAGATATTTGGCCTCAAAGAATTTTATAATTCATCATTTCCACTAAATTGTCAGTTTTGCGCGCCCCTGCGTGTTGATGCGAGTTTTTTGACCTTGGTTCCGACCATTCGTTGAAAAGGTCTCATCATGACCTACCCGATTCAGGAATAAAAAAACGTTAACGCTAACGTGAAAGCAGATGATACTGACGAGTATGTTAATTTTAGTGTATCGCAATTCATGATTAAGGGGGGACATCACTCCAAAATGATCAAAAATTGCAACTTTTTTTTATTTGTTAATATTAAAGATTATTCTTTTCTGCGTCGAATGGCGTAAACCGCATTCCGAAATTCAAAAAATTGCAGTTTTAGGAGGTTATGGGCCGCAGACATGCATAGGGGAAAAGCCCAGTTTCCCCAACTTTGATCGCGTTTTTCTCGGAACATGAAATTGCAAACGGTTGCAGGCCTCTAGGGCGCAGTTTTTGAGCTACAGCGGGGAGATTTAGCATGGAAGCTCCTACAACAAGCCGCTATGGTGGGTAGCAAAATAATTTGCATTGGTCAATTTTTATTATTTTTTTAACGTTTAAAATTGAACAATTTTGACCAAAAAAATTGAACAATTTTTTTTGGTATGTAACAAATACAACTTAAAATGATTTTTTAAATGTGATTGAGGTACCCACCATAGCCAGACATCTCAGGAAGGCTGTCACCAAATTTCGTTGTTCTACGTCAAACCGTTTGGCGTCCAGCGCTGCAACAGTGCGAAATGGTCTAACCTAACACTCAAAAATGTGTTTTCAACGAAAGCGCTATACTGCCCTGGCGGATTGACTTTGTGTTGTTTTGTACTTTATCTGTTAAAATATGAACAATTTATCTCTTTCCGTTTAGTTTTTATGACGTTTTTACAAAAGCACTGTTTTTGGAGTGATGTCCCCCCTTAACACGTGCATGGTTTGATGGACGAAAATGTTAATTCTGATTTTACAATTGAAGGTTCTGTGCGAACAAGTTTCTTATATGCAACGCTTGACCAGCCGCCCTATCAAGTTTAATCCCACATTGTGCTTGAAGCACATGAAGCACCAGAAGCCATGCTAATACGACAACCAATTTTAATATTTTGAATTTTGAAAATTTGAATGGTGCAAAGCAAAGAACGGGAGGATACGATTAAAACAATATAAAGGTTGTGTAAATGTAAAATTGATCGTTCAACCGCTAGAGGCGCAAAACCGCAAAATCTGTAGACGCCGGGACAGCCTCCGCCTGTGTAGAAGAGTATGGGCGGGTTGGGGCTGAGGACCGAGGCGGCTGCTCAGCGCTGCTATGGCTGTTGGGTTGGGTATCCGATGCCACTGCCTCTGCCACAACTGCTACGTACTTCTCGCTACAACTAACTGCTATGTGCTATTGCTGCATTTGCACTTGCTTTGGTTTACGTCCTTTTGCAAAACTGTTGGCTGCGATCGAGAGTCAAAGCCAGCTGATTTTACAATCATCTGCTTCATTCCTGAATCGAGTAGGTCATAACGGGACCTTTTCAACGAATGGTTGGAACCAAGGTCCAAAAAAAACTCGCATCAACGCGCAGGGGCGCGCAAAACTGACAATTTGGTGGAAAAGATGAATTATAAAAATCTTTGAGGCAAAATATCTTGAACAGCCGATCTTGCTACAGTGTGGGCCCCGTAAGCAAATTTGTAGCTCTCATTCTCAGCTTTCAGAATATGTCAAGAAAAAGTTCGGATTCACAAAGTTGCTCTTGTAAAAGCCAAAAGACGAGTAAAATCTGGCATTTTTAGTGGAAATGATTAAATGTAAAAATATTCGAAGCCAAATATCTCGAATAGCCGATCTCGCTACAGTGTCGACCCCTTGAACAAACTTGTAGTTCTCATTCTTAGCTTTCAGAATCTGCAAAGAAAAGTTCGGATTCCCAAAATTGTGGATGTAAGAGCCAAAAAACGAGTAAAAAATGGTGGAATTTGAGGCGTTTTGGGGCATTTTTGGCGTTTTTTTTACAGTTTTTGACCCCTATATGACCAGGCTATGATCGGAAACCACTTTTCCCACCATGAACCATCATCCCTTGTCCTTATAAATCGAAAAAACCGCAGAAAGAGCCATGTCGCACTTTTCGCCTTTTGGCCGCACTGTGCGAAGGCGCCTTACCCGGGCGCTCTCGGGTCGTCCGTGTCTGGCAAGCCTGGCTGCAACTGCTTCTCTGGACGGAGGTCACTTGACGTGCAGGCAGTGCACAGTGCGGGCGTGTTATTTCATTATCTTTGTGTTTCGTGAACAGTGAGTTCGTGAAAATGGCGAGTGCGGAGGATTTTCTTGAAGCAAAACGGCTACAGCAGCAACAGGACGATGAAGCAGTTGCGGCCCTTCTGCAAGTCATGGGGACACCTCCTGCTGTGGATGACGACCAGCAAGTTCTGCATCAAGAGCCCCAGGAAACAGAAGAAGAAAGTTTTATGGATGACATTATTCAAGAGGTTCTAAACGACCCTAGCGATCTGTCGTACAGCGGCGTACCCGAAAAAGGCAGTCGAGGAAGCGGAGATTTACCGCTGCATGCTGTGCGACGTTTCAAGAAAGAAGCAAATCCAAGTTTGAAGAATCCAAGTCACTCGCCCCAAGTCAAAGGGGGCGAACTGACGTGTTGAGAAGGCGCTGTGCAAGTGTCGTGCGGGTTGCCTGAATACCCCTCATGTCTGTGACGTCAGTACCCAACTGCTTAGAGGCCTAGGTCTCTACCAACTGCTCACCCGGCCAACATACCCAAAGGAAAACATCGGACACGATCGGACACCGAGAGAGGTCCTACACTGTTAAAAATAGTTGTTTTAAAACAACAACACAGTTACCAACCTCGACAACGCTGTTGTTTGTGAACAAGTTTGCTTGTTTTGAAACGACGAATTCGTTGCTAATTATTTTAATGACTTATGCTGTTTCAATACAATATTTTGCTGCGTACAAACAACCCTGACAATCTAAGAAGTGGTTACTGCGGGGTAACCGGGACTCTACTAGGTCTGTGACCTAATCGGCAATAAAAATTGATGCAAATAAGGCTGTCAATCGGTTTACAAACATCTTGTGGACTAACAACGCAACTCGTTAGTAAACAACAAAAGTCATTTGAAAACAACTTTGATCGCTAAGAAAATTAGCAACATATTTACTTCTAAATTACAACATAATTTTTAACAGTGTAAATTTTGGGGTTACCCCAGCAGGTATACAGTCCCACCAGGTATAATCCCAACAGGTATAATCCCAACAGGTATAATTCCCACCAGGTATAATTCCCACCAGATATACACCATTTAATTTTAATGTTATTTACACGGATTCCCAACAAGTATAAATCCCAGCAGATATACACCCATTTTATTTACCTTCTTTGGAATTAATTTGCACGGCACGCTAGTTGAACAGCGCCTCTCTGTTTCTAAAGTCGCGAAGCCCCAGGTAGATTTTCTTCTCATCTAATGGCCGAATTTGCAACGTCTGTTGGACCTTTATTCGTTTTCCTTTAGAAGACGTCTGCAAACAGACAAACATTGGACGAACCTAGTGTTGCTCCTGCCCCTGTATACAGTAGCGCAACTTGAATAACGATTGAAACGCGAGTTGCGTACCCGGCCGAACAAGCAAGATTGATTATGTGACTTTCTAAGGTGGCTAAAACGGCCCCTACGCACGGAATCACCCACCCGCTAGCGAAGGCAGTTTCATTGGGAGTGCAATTCCTGCAGGGAATGCGCTCGAGTCGAAGCTGTCATCATGCCCCATTGTAATCAGTCATTTGGTTGTTTTTCTTCTAATGTATTCCTGGTGAGAATTATACCTATTGGGATGTATACCTGGTGGGAATTGTACTTGCTGAGACACAAAAAAATCTAATATTAATACGTGTATATCTGGTGGGATTTATACTTGCTGGGAATCCGCGTATAGAAAAATAAAATAAAATAGTGTATATCTGTTGGGAATTATACCTGGTGGGATTATACCTGGTGGGACTGTATACCTGCTGACATCACCTCTAAATTTTCGTTATGTTCTGGCGTAACTTCGACCTGGTTCAACCCCAGTGACGCTTGACTTACTGACAGCCCTCGCATACAATAACATCATGCCATTCTCAGGTCATATTTCACAGTTTCTGATCGTCAAGTTGGTATTGAACTCGCCGGGTGCTGGGCCTCCTAACCTTGCAGATATGTATCGGGTACGTAGATAAATCTTTATGAGTAGATTTATTTAATAAGGACAGGTCCTTACAGTGACCCCTTTCGATTTCCGCGCTTGATGGCTTGGCAGATTGCTTACCTAAGTAGATGTCCAAAAATAAAATATTAGGTCGGTCGAAGCCTTCTTGGCCGAGTAATAGGTAACTTTGTTTTTATTTCTGAAAAAAAAAAAAACTGGGTATTTTGGGTATTTTTTATATGAGACGTAAATTTTGAGCCAGGTGGATGAAAATTTGTTTTCTGGTGCAAAATTAAATAAGGAACACCTTGGTGCCCTCGGAATTGATCTATGACCAATACTTTTGGAGATATCGGCCTCCAAAGTTGAAAAAAGGGGCCAAAATGAAGCAAAATACCCAAATCTCCCAGGTATGAGAAACTTTCTGTACTGCACTATCAATTTCTCATACCTGGGATTGGCGCAGTGCAAGCAGACGATTCGAAAAGTGAAGTGTAGTGATCAGGACAACTTTTGTCTCAAATATTAAGATTTCCTTGTTTATTGTGGTGTGGGCCATGATATGTGGGCTCCTTTATCAGTCAGGGAGTTTCTCCTGATAAAGGACTGACAAAATCAATTGGCTAATGTGTTGAATTCTTCATCAGGTTAGTAAAATGAAGTAAGGGGAATAGTCAGACTGAAAAGGTTATTTCGTATGGTGGAAATGGTCTGCGCAAGCATAATTTTACTCGTTAACCCAAAATCTCAACGTTGAAGTTAAAACATACAAAAATATGTCTCTGGACCTGGAATGTCTGATTTGAATTGATGTTTGGGGGTCAATCCCAAGCTCAGAAGTGATCTTAGAAGTGAAAACATGCACTCTTGGTTCATGCCGTTCAAGTTTCGATACCAAATTTAGCCCCAAAAGTAAAAAATGTGGACCGATCCATAGTTAGGAAGCTGGGCCGGAGTTGAAATTTTGTGGGCTTGTTCGACTAAGGATAAGTGACTTTTGAAACAAGTATCGTCAAAATCGAAGGACCAGCTTTTTTTGATGCATCCATTTTTGTGAAATTTTCATTGATTTTTCTTAATATTTTCCAAGTTTTTCAACTTTTTCAAAAATAAATTTTTCTTATGGATAGAGTAGTCTTTTGTGAAGACAATGAAACCTGGCTGGTCACTATCTGACCACAGATGCTCTGTGGACAAAAGTTGCGACATTCAAAGTTGACAAAAATTTCAAATCGCTGTAAAATCTGAACGGTTTGGAGTTGGACCAAAAAATTTTGCAGGGTGACTCAAGGGGTCATACTGAGTGGATTCCCAGTCAACATTTCAACATTCTGAAGATGTCCTTGGAATATTCTGATTGGGACACAGGATACTCCCCGGACGACATTCCTGGCACATGCTCAGGAGTAGTGAATGTATGTTTTGCCATAGTCCTGGGAATATCCTCAGGAGTACTCTCTGGTACATGCTTTGGGGAGATGGTTGGGACCAAGGGGGTATTCACTCTCGAAAATGGTCAACCGACTATTACCTTTCCGGAAGTATTACACCAATTACACCTAATACACTTTTCATTACAGAGCTGAAATTTTAAGCGTAAAACAAGCTTTTTTGGACATTTCGGGCTATTTTAATTTTTATAAGAATGCGGCGATGCGTCCCTTTTATTGGGTGCAGGTTTTGTATGCTTTATGTTACTCTATCAGAACCGAAAAACTTTTCAAAAAGTTCCAAAGGCAACAATGGTCTAAAAAGAAACGAAATTGCCACTTATTTTTCCTCCTTGCTGCCCTTATTACCAATTACATTACAAAACTATTACGGATCAATTACATAGCGGACAACCGACTATTACCAGAGTGAATACCCCCTTGGTTGGGACCATCGCAGCCCGGGGCAAATGAGGTCAAAATCAAATCTCGACTATGTCATCGTTCATTTCGTCCAACCTCCTTCCCACCGTCCCAACCAATTCGCTTTCTTTGTCCGAGATTCGAACCCCGATCCTTCATGTTATGAGCCCGTTGCGCTGCCAACTGCGCCATGGATGAGCTCTGCGAGACCCTGCCGCCGCGCCGCAGGTGACTCCGGAGGCTGCCCGCCGCGCCACCCGCAGCCCGAAGTGGAGGGGGGAGAGGGCGGGGCTGGCCGGCCGGGGTCGCCTGGACTCAGAGTCCGGCGGTTCCGGCGGCACCTCTACCGCTGTAGATGGCTCATTTCTCAGAGGACGGACTTGAAATTTTCGCGACGCTAATGAGCGTCACATGCGCACCGGCAGGTATTTGAAAGGGCCTAAATAAAAATATGGGTGCAGTATGCGCTGATGCATCGTCGGCGAGAAGGACAGCGCAAGCGCTGAAATTGAAAGCTATGGGTCCGAATTTTCGAACAAAGGGTAATTGACATGGTGAAAATATTTTTAAATCCTAATTTTGGGTGAGCAAAATTAAATTTCCGCGAAGCAGGGTGAGCATATGCATTTCAACCAAACATCAGTTAACGCAATTTGGATAGAAACTAAGGGAAACTCATCTCACCCGACTTTGGGGTAATACAACCTCATTTTGTGCAATGTGTGCGTTGCTTAAAATGTTCAGGGGGTTTTCTAGGGACTTGAAAAAGTCAAAGTCGTCCGAATGTTCTGATCTGACATCCCGGGGACATGCAGTCCGGATGAATCACAGAACGGTGCACGTGAGAATGTTCTCAGGACATGCGGAAGAGGTGCGAACCGGGACTATACCGGGATGGTCCTGAGCGGGAGACTAGTGGGCACTCAAAAAAATTTCAATACAAAACTCTGTAACATGGTTACGCAGTAATTTCCACTACAAATGTTACAGAATTTTGTATCAGCACTGATACAAAATTTTGTATCACGCGTTACGGTAAACTGTTTCCCGGTTACAGAATTCTGCAATGCAAAAATCAGAAAAATTTGTCGTTTTATAAACAAAATTGGAACCTCAACGATGGTTCATTCCTACACATTCGCTCCGTCGCTCCTGTACTCCCGAACACCCGGAGAAACCGAACTGCGTTCTCCGGAACCGAACCCCGGTCCCTCGGATTGCCAGCTCGGCATGCTACCGCTTGCGCCACGGCGCCGTGTGAGGAGGCACGCCTCAGACTGTCGATGACACCGAGCGGGCACGCTGCATGCCCAGGTAGTGGTGGGAAACGAGCCCTGCGGCGCGGCGGTTAGAGTTCCTGGCCCGAAGCTTCTGAAGTACCATCCCCCACGTTAGGACTTTTCGCCCGATCAACTGTCATCTTAAAATTAAGCTCGTAATTTGACTTTAAATTTGCGTTATTAATTTTTGCATCAGACGATATGTAAACTTGTAACGATATGTTATGGTTTTCTGTATCAGTTACAGTTATTTGCATAAAGATCGCATTTTTACGTGGAACTATATCACTGATTGTGAATATTGAAACGAAAAGTACAGAATTTTGTATCAGTCTTAGAATTTTGAAGCACTGATTCGTAAATTCGTAACATTCTTGACGTGATACAGAATTTAGGATCAAGGATACAAATTTTTGTATTCGACTGACGTGTTACAGAATTTTGTATCAAGATCGTAACAAAATCCTATATATTATTTTTTAGAGTGGACATCGTCCGGGCTGTTGATGTTCTGAGGAAGTCCCCACCAGGATAACGCCAGGAGTATCCCGGCACGGACCTCCCTAGAATATGCAGCTGTGCTCTTAGGTGTGAGTGTCCCGCCTGGAAGACCAGGGGAATATTCTCGGGAGTATCCCGGTCGAGACATGGACATTAAATGTTGACAGGGATTGACACCTATATTGGCCAATTCCATCACCGTCGATTTCGGGGGGTGCGATGGTCTGGCGTGGAATTACCCAGGTGAGCTCTGAACCCAGAATCACCAATATCGAAGGACCACCTACTTTTGCAAGCTCTATTTTTGTGAAGTTTTAATCATTTTTCTTTTAAATATTTCCAAGTTTTTCATCTTTTTCCTAATTTTATTACTTATATGGATACCATAATCTATAGGTAAGCCAATGAAACCTGGTTGGTCCCTTTCTCATTACACACGCCAAGTGGCCAAGGAATGCGACATTCAAAGTTGACAAAAGTTTCAAATCGCTATAGAATCTGAACGGTTTGGAGTTGCTAAAAAAAATTGCAGAGCCACTCAGGGGGTCATCCTGAGTGGATTGACACCTATTTTGGCCAATTCCATCAGGGCAGGTTGCGGGAGTGGGGCGGGGTAGGGCGAGGGATAGCACGGGTACAGCTAGACATCCCAAGAGAGACGGAAGACTGCGCGCCAGAGTGGCTGCCTACCTCCACGGGGCGTCTCAGCCGATTCGCGCGCACAGGTTCAGTAAAATTGAGAATTCTTGTGTTTAGAGGCCGAAACCCAACTTTTTCTATATACCAATCGAAAGCTTATGAAATTTCGAGTAAATGAGTACACATTTGACAAGTTAAAATGCTGCCGTTTACTTATTTTCTTAATTGGAAAAACTTGTAGTGCAAATTTTCAGTTTTAGAGGCATTTTTGCGAAGTTTGGCACCCACTTACCCGATCGGGCTCATATTGGCACCGTTAGATTCGTCTTAAAATTCCCTTTCGAATGGTATAAGCGGCATGCGTGTAGCTCATCACCCTTAGCTATAAAGCTCAAAAATGTGTATTTTGCGTAGCTAAAATTTGAGTGCAGAGTTGTTTATTGGGGCCTACACCCTTGCAAAATGGAAAATATATGGGCACTATATGGACAAAATATATGGCCCAACATGTATTGACGTCATAATTGGAAAAGATAATTTAGCAAGATACTTTTCCGATATAAAAAATATGTGGCAAATATATAAATTTCATACATTGCTCTATATGTGGCCATATATAGTGTGAATACACCATGGAGTCTGACGACTCAGAGACTTCCTTTACTACTATAAAAGAATGTAAACTTCGCCTTGCGAGGACATCCAACTGTGATCCTGCCGTGGTCACCTTGAAGAACTTTTCGCGCTACGCCCAAAAAAGACGTTTAAAATTTCCGAACTGTTCCAGTTCACTTGTAAAACATGATTTCTCAAAATTTCTTGGAGACTTAAACGCATGGAAAAGAACCTTTCCCCTGCTCAATATATGGCGTCAATATATTTTACAATATAAAGTCATGTTGAGAAATATAGCCGCCTTTCAACAGCCAGTGCCAAGATTTTAAGAAAAGTTAGTTGAAAAGTCTGCCCTCACCTAGAGACCCTCCCGTCAGAGATGCGCAAAGGGGGGCCCTCTCAGCCAATCACAGACGACTGGTAGTCCCATGCGGAGCGGGAAGCCCGAATTCGCCCCGCGCGAGGCTACGCAGGTCAGCATCTGGTGCGGCACAGCAGGTATACGGCGGTCGCCCGCTAGCCTGACTCAGGGTGCCTTTGACTACACGGGACTACCAAGCGCTGGCTTGCGCATCTCTGACGGGAGGGTCTCTACCCTCACCCTGCCCCAGCCCAAGATGGGGACCGTGTCAGATATTGAAACATATATCTCGCGAAGATAATATTATATGGGGAAATACATGCAGTATATATTAACGGGCACCAACATATACCCCCATATATAAACCACGTATTGCGCAAGATAATTTGCAATATATTGAGCAAGATACAATTATATTGACAATGCATGAAACATATATGGAGTCATATATTGACACATATTTTCCATATATTTTCCTTTTTGCAAGGGCAGCTCCTAAGGGAGGGCCACACCCACTATTTTTGAATACAGATATGGAAAGCCCATAAACTGAACTACAATTTAGCTTGGTCGGAAGTGCAGATTTGGATTTTCTATTAGGGTACGCAGGCTCGTGAAATATGGCTTCATTTTCATGTTTTTCGCAATTTACTCCCCTGGTAATCACGCTAGACCAAATATGAGGGCAGATTCGGATTCCTCGTCGCATTTTACGTCAGAATACCGCATAAAAATCGGACAAAAAATAGCCTTGTTGAGCCAATTTGAAGAAATTACAAGATTTTTAAGAGTTAAAAATTAAAATGCCGATTCTGACGAAACCACTTGACATATCGACCTAAAAATTTGTGGGCATGTTCCTGACCACTAGTGCTACCTTCGTGCCAAATTTGGTCGAAATCGTCAAAGGTCACCCAGGTCCGTGTAAATCTTATATGGAATGACCCTTTGCAAGTTAAAGTATGCACGGCACCGTTCATTTTTCAGACAGTGTATCGAGGCGAGATTTGGCAATGTTGTATGTCCTTGGCTAACCATACGCAAAAACTCATCGTTCAATATCAATTTATCTAGTCGCACTAACAAAAAAAACTACTTGAAAACTTGGTGAAAGGTGCAACTTTTTGATAACGTGTTAACAAGGTACCCTGTGGCAAAAAGGTACGAAAAATCCTGTTAATTTTTTTGCCAGGATTCTCCGTAGGCTCTTACAGTATTCTCCGTAGGGCCGCACAGTATTCTCTGTAAATCCGCACAGTCTTCTCCGTAGGACCTCGAAGACTGTATAGTCCTACGGAGATCACTGTGCGGTCCTACGGAGAATACTGTGCGGTCCTACAGAAAATACTGTAAGAGCCTACGGAGAATATTGATAAGGGGCCTACGGAGAATTACCACAAGCTGTTTACAGAATTTTCCGTAGCTTTTTGCCACAGTGTAGGTGCATGCCAGACCGTGCCTTGTCGTAACAGGCTTCACGATGCTGCGCCAGTTTCGACGATCCACCACGCCTAACTTAATTTTAGTGACAAAAAATTCATCAGCCGAAATTGGGTTACAGGCCTTTAGTCGCCCAAATTTGGGTAACGCCGTCGGCGACGCTGTGAGCTTCCCGATGGC
The DNA here is from genome assembly GCF_012932325.1 of Thrips palmi. Taxonomy (NCBI): domain Eukaryota; kingdom Metazoa; phylum Arthropoda; class Insecta; order Thysanoptera; family Thripidae; genus Thrips; species Thrips palmi. The sequence continues at coordinate 1,387,378 of NW_023144623.1, forward strand.
GTCCTTCCGGGGCCACCACGATGACCGGGGGCCTAAACGCCACATTGGGTCATCGTGGTGGCCCCGGGAGACCGTCATCGGGGAGCCTACGGCGTCACCGACGGCGTAACCCAAATTTGGGCGACGATTTTATGTCTGCCCAAAATTTGGTCACCACGGGCTCGTCACCCAAACTTGGGCAACGGTGCGTGCGTTAGCCAAAGAAAGGGCGATGGTGGTGACTCTTTCATTAGGTATTCGCTAGACAGTGCACTGTCGTAACAGGCTTTCAATGGTGCGCCAGTTTTTTGCAATCCACGCCTGTCCTTAACTTCTGCCTTGGCCTGCAGCGCTCCTTGCTTACCTCAGGCAACCTTTTTCAAGGTATGACCAGTGAACGAGAAGTGCTCAACGCGATAGCGGGTTTAATTTGATTGTGCTAGAAAATTCTGCCTGCCGCGGTTCAAACTTCCGCAAGGGGGATTTTTTAAGTGATTTCGCGCATTTAAGTGGGGTATTCCAACGGATCCTACGAGCCAATAGACTATTCTAGTCGTGGCTGAGTGAAGAACAAGAAGAATCACAAAAGACGCTATTTAGGGCATTTAAAGTGAATATATTTGATGAAATATGTTGCATTTACTAGAAAATATGTGAATTAACTTCTACCAAGCAAGGGGACTTCACTGTTAAAAATTATGTTGTAATTTAGAAGTAAATATGTTGCTAATTTTCTTAGCGATCAAAGTTGTTTTCAAATGACTTTTGTTGTTTACTAACGAGTTGCGTTGTTAGTCCACAAGATGTTTGTAAACCGATTGACAGCCTTATTTGCATCAATTTTTATTGCCGATTAGGTCACAGACCTAGTAGAGTCCCGGTTACCCCGCAGTAACCACTTCTTAGATTGTCAGGGTTGTTTGTACGCAGCAAAATATTGTATTGAAACAGCATAAGTCATTAAAATAATTAGCAACGAATTCGTCGTTTCAAAACAAGCAAACTTGTTCACAAACAACAGCGTTGTCGAGGTTGGTAACTGTGTTGTTGTTTTAAAACAACTATTTTTAACAGTGTTAAGCATTTGAAGTAAAAGTGCAAAAAAGTACACTTTTGTGATTCTTCTTGTTCTTCACTCAGCCACGACTAGAATAGTCTATTCTTGAAACGGCATCGAAAAGCATCTCACGGCACCCTATTCTGTCCACCTGTAAGACAACTTTACAAGTGTGTGGTCGCTTTGGCTAACAAATTCAAATATTTGACGATTTTTGGCATTTTTCCTAAATAGAATTAGTTTTTCAACCGGGTTTTCACGAACGCTACCGACAGATTTGTCCGAATGCACGCGCATCATAATTCGATGCCATTTTAAAACAAAACTGCAACTTTTGGTCGATATGCATGGTACAAATATTAAAAACCGAGGCTTCGTGGTGAAGTTGTGTCCGCTAGCACAGCCTAGGTTTATTCATCTTTTCCCAGTAGGTGCACTTTTCTCAAGTTAACATTGTGCGTCTCGTCTTCTTTTCCGGAGTGATTCACGCTTTCGTGGGGCTCCTTCGTAATGCAGAATCAACTCGATAATGCACAGGGATGCCAACTCCTCATCGAAGTGGCGCAAATAATGCCCCCTTTTCCAGGAGGGAACATTTTTTGGCAGCAGCTTGTGGCCAATGAGGGGAGCGTTGTTTACGGCTACAGTTGGCACGGGGTAAGAGCACAGTTTAGAAACAGGTTCCTTCGCAGATTTACTCATCACCTTTCGCGGGGTGACGTGAATCCAGTAAACATGAGATGGCTTTGCTCTACGTCAGAGGAAGTTGTGTCCGCTAGCACAGCCTAGGTTTATTCATCTTTTCCCAGTAGGTGCACTTTTCTCAAGTTAACATTGTGCGTCTCGTCTTCTTTTCCGGAGTGATTCACGCTTTCGTGGGGCTCCTTCGTAATGCAGAATCAACTCGATAATGCACAGGGATGCCAACTCCTCCTCGAAGTGGCGCAAATAATGCCCCCTTTTCCAGGAGGGAACATTTTTTGGCAGCAGCTTGTGGCCAATGAGGGGAGCGTTGTTTACGGCTACAGTTGGCACGGGGTAAGAGCACAGTTAGAAACAGGTTCCTTCGCAGATTTACTCATCACCTTTCGCGGGGTGCACCCTCAGATTCTTATGATGAAAGGGCCATCGTAACATACGTTGAAATAAGAACATACGTACTACAATAAAATTCATGCATAATACGATGAAATTCATGCGTAATACGTTGATATACATGCGTAATACGATGAAATTCATGCGTAATACGATGGAAAATTAAGCATATTATGTATGTTCAAATTTATGCGTACCTTACGATGAAAAACCATCGTAATACGTATAAAAACGATCATAAGATGTTGAGTGTGTGACGTGAATCCAGTAAACATAGGGGCCGTCGACATTTGCGACTTTTCGATTTTGACAACGGAATAGCACTCAAAAGTTGCGTTTTTTAATGCTGATTTCAGATCTGTCCTCGGTTTTGCGATCAGACAAAGCTTTGATGACCCTACCGGCCGTTTTATGCAAAAAAGCGGTGTTTTTCATGTTTTTACTGTGTTAAGGCTCCCGGACAGCCTCCACGTCGTCGGCCAAGGTAGGTGACCGTTGAGTTGTCTTCAGTAGCATAAAAATCGACACTCTGAGCCACGAGGGGGCGTGGGTCACCCCTCTAATGTGCCAAGACTTGAAAAACTGAATTTTTTTTGGGCGAAAATCACTCAATTTTTTCCACTTTTTCACCGTTTATCGACTATTACGAGAGCCCACGGGCCCGAGGTCATAACTTACGCAGACCAAAAATGTCACTGGGTATAAGAAAGGTCCCCACCCCTGCCCGGGCCCGGGGGGGCGCTGGGGGAGCGAGAGAGGCGGTGTCGAATATGTTAAAAAAGACCAAAAACAGCTGATCGGCCGCCTGGGACAGGCTGTTAGGGGATGGGAGCGTGTCGCCGCGCCGGTCATGACGCTTCGCCCCCTGCCCGCCCACCGGCCTGCTAGCCAGCCGGCCTGCCAGCCC
>NW_023144623.1:1390915-1522961 GCF_012932325.1 Thrips palmi
CGGCGCGTACCCCTAGTTTTAGTCGGTCGACCCCCTTTTTTTTGAAGATCCTGATCTGGCCAACTGGTAAAAGCGGCCGATGGGGTCGGGACCAGGACCATTCATCTTGTCTCGTCGCCCCGATTCCAAAAATACCCCTATGTGCCCTGCTAGCACCAATAATGGCGGAAATCCCCCTCCCTCTCATGTAAACCATGATGCACCTGCAGCAGCACTTGTGTGACCCGGAAGGGAGTTGCACCACCGGATTACTTGTTTGGACGGTACTCCTGAAGTACCTTCCAAATCTGATTACTCTAGCTCAACTCCTTCCTTGTACACAGACGCCAACAACAACAACACACAGACACAAAGGCAAATGCATAGCCCCCCCCCTATTTTTTGAATAGAAGGGCGGGCCAAAAAGTCAGCCAGAAAAGAGGAAATTTAAGAAAATATCATGATTTTGACTAAAGCTAAAACTTCGATATCCTGCCACAGCCACACGGGGTGAGATATCGCAAAACCCTTTGGCAGGGGGTCTTTTTATGATGACCCCTACCCCCAAAAAAAGTTTCATCAAAATCGGAGAGATGAAATTCCAAGCGTTCGTTGGTTTGGCATGGAATCGCCCATACACATTTGGCCAAATAGTCTCTCTGGGTTGTTAGATCTAACATCGGCAATAACGGTCGCACACGGGTGCTTATTTCAGTGTTGCCATCTTCGGTCCAGCCATCAGTTAACCAAAATTCGGTATCATGCGAGGTAACTTGGGACAGTCATGTTCTCCTGTTTTCAGCACTCCTAGCCTCTTAGGAAATTTCTGACCGGGTTTCTGACCTAACCTGTCCTGCGGATGTTGTGCTGATGATGTGAAGCGATGCGTACTTATGCAGTTTTGTCTTCTGATGATGCATATTTGATTACTATTCAGAAAATGCATGGAAAGTACCAGACGAAAGGAGAGTCCAACGTAGAGTACTGTATATAGTCACATTTATTGCAGCTCCGAAACCTGGGTTCTAGATGTTGCCTTTACAATTTATTTGCTCCATAAACGTCCTAAGATACATGAGAATGCAGGTAATTTCCTACTGTCGCAAGTTGACCCCGGGCAAGGGTTACGCTGTGACATTGGGACACCCTTTCGGGGCCGGTTTCTAAACGTCATAATTGCGGCTAATGAACCAGAAAAGCATGGAATCGTGTTGAAATTGGGTTTTATTTTGAACGATGTTTTATCGACTATTTTGCCTCGGGGTAGTTTCTTTTGTCCACTTTAACCAAGAATCGGCTTACTTGACCATCCTTGTTGTTGACTGAAGGGCCCATACATAACTTACGTTGAGAGGATTACGCCCTGCGACAAGGGGTCCACGGATGGACGGTGGGCCATCTTCATGCGCGCCTCTCGCTTCAACCGCTACAACCCTACTGAGAAGCAGAAAATTACCGGAAACCTGACACTACTTCAGACCTTTGACGACACCGCTTGGGTGAGTGAACTTACCACCTCTCACTGTTAGAAAAAGTTGTGGGATAACGACAAAAAGTTCAACAGCATGATTGTTATAAGACGACAAAATTGTCAAAATTCAAAACAAAACAACCATCATATTACAAAAAACTTGTTTTAAGAATACAAAATTGTATGGTTACAAAAGAATATGCTCAAAATCAAAACAATAAAAGTATCGTTATCAAACAATAATTTCATCTCAAAACGACAAAAGTCGTTCAAAGATTGTTTGACTTGTAGGATTACGATGAAATAATCAAATTTGCCATATTGTCAAATATTCCGGCAAAAAGTCTGGGAAAGGCACATCTTAATTAGCATGAAAACTTAATGCTATTTTGATAACCTTTCATGATGAACAGCTGTGTTTTTGCTCACCAGTCTGCCTCAAAGGTTAAGGGGAGGTTCTGGTGAAAATCTTGCTATTTTCCGGAATATAAAATATGAAATCTTTCTTCGAGGAGACTAAAATTTGACTTTTGAAGGCACATGCCAGGCTCTGAACCCAGTCGAAGAATCTTTATGAGCCTATTTTGGCTGTATTTTAAAAAATCTTCTTGCGCATACTATTTTGTCGTAAGAGCTTGACCTTGACATTTTTCACTTCTTCGCTAAGTTTTGAGACTTTTTGCCGGAATATTTGACAATATGGCAATTGTGATTATTTCATTGTAATGCTAGGAGTCAAACAATCTTTGAACGACATTGTCATCATGTAATGACATTGTCATCGAGCAAAATCAACTAAGACGGACCACTTCTTCCGGTGACCCTCTCCGATTTGCCTGATTTTTTGTAGGCTTAATAACTAGCTTAAGGAGAGTCTAAAGCCAAAATATTAGGTCCGGCAAAAATTTATTGCCCGAGATATGGCCAACTTTAGTTTAACTTTTGGAGAAAAAACACGAATTTGGGTATTTTGGACTAATTTTACACTTTTCACAGTAGAGGGCTAAAATTCGGTCACTTTACGTAAAATTGGCCAAGGAACAAGAATATGACCTCAGATTTGACCTCTGACGAATACCGGAAGAGTAAACCCCCCAAAACAACCTAAAAACACATAAAAAAACAGATTTTTCTTGGGGTTTCTGGGAAAAATATGTGGACAAAAACTTTTGATGATCTTATCTTGTAGAAAATGGCGCGATGAATCGAATGAGACCACGCGCAGATTTTTATGTCAAACCGTTTAAGAGATATGGCGGTTCAAAGTATGAAAATTTTGCCATTAATTTTTAAAAAAAATGTAGGTTTGGAGCATTGTTTGACGGTTTTTGCCTCCTTGGTGTGTGTGGGTGTTCTTATCTTGAGGTAAAAGACGCGCTGAATCGAATGAGACCACGCACAGACCTGAATCTCAAACCGTTCAGGAGATATAGCGGTTCAAAGTATGGGCACTGTAGTCCGCCCGCCAAACAGACGTGTTTGGCGGGCCTGCCTTGTCGGGTGTTTCAGGAGCTCTCCCGTGCCCATACTTCAAACCACTATATCTCCTAAACGGTTTGAGATACAACTCTGTGCGTGGTCTCATTCGATTCAGCGCGTCTTTTTCCACAAGATAGGAACACCCACACTCACCAAGGAGGCAAAAACCGTCAAACAATGCTCCAAACCTACATTTTTTTTAAAATTAATGGCAAAATTTTCATACTTTGAACCGCTATATCTCCTAAACGGTTTGACATAAAAATCTGCGCGTGGTCTCATTCGATCCATCGCGTCATTTTCTACAAGATAAGATCATCAAAAAATTTTGTCCACATATTTTTCCCAGAAACCCCAAGAAAAAACTGTTTTTTTATGTGTTTTTAGGGTGTTTTGGGGGGTTTACTCTTCAGGTATTCGTCGGAGGTCAAATCTGAGGTCATATTCTTGTTCCTTGGCCAATTTTACATAAAGTGACCAAATTTTAGCCCTCTACTGTGAAAATTGTAAAATTAGTCCAAAATACCCAAATTCGTGTTTTTTCTCCAAAAGTTAAACTAAAGTTGGCCATATCTCGGGCAATAAATTTTTGCCGGTCCTAATATTTTGGCTTTAGACTCTCCTTTAGTTAGTTATTAAGCCTACCAAAAATAAGGCAAATCGGAGAGGGTCACCGGAAGAAGTGGTCCGTCTTAGTTGATTTTGCTCATCATGTAACGACATTGTCATCATGTAACGACAATGTCGTTGATTGATGATTTGGATCCAATGACTGTGAAGAGGATATGAGTTCAGCCAATGTCTATGATAATTTTATCGTTGAACAGCACTTTCATCAAACTACGACATTTTATCTTACGACATCTTTCTCAATTGACAGCAACTTCTGCTATGAAACTTTACGACAAATTTGTCGTAAACCAACAGCAGTTTTTCTAACAGTGCTGTTAATCAAAACTTACAGTGGTGGATCCTGTTATATTTTTTTGAATGGGGGGGGGAGCATTTTTAGACTTTGCCTACCTTTCAGGCGGCTTCCTACACTGTGCGAAAAAAACAAAGTGAATCCCGTTAATTTTTTTGCCGGGATTTACTGTAGTTCAGAACACAGGATTTACTGTGCCTGGCTACAGTATCTACTGTACCTGGTACAGGATATTCCGTACTCCACTCCTGTGGTACAGTAAATCCCGTACAAAGTACAGTAGATCCTGTAAAAAAAGTACAGTAAATCCTGTACTCTGAACTACAGTGACAGCTGTACTAATCGCTACAGGATTTACTGTGATTTTTTCCCACAGTGTAGGGTCCAGGGAGGGGCAATTGGCCTTTTGACCCTCCTCCGCGCTCGGAAATGAAAAGCATCAAGAGGACGTTCTTGTAAAGATCTTACTTTCTTCAAACGGCACCCTGATCCTGTTGTAAAAATTGGTTGAACATTGTGAGGGAGGTTTGGGCAATTCGTAACAAACACCCACATTCACACAATGAGGGCTTTTGAAGGAACTGTGAGTATAAACAATCTTCTATGTTATCGATCTCATCGGTTTGGAATCAAGGTGGTCCATTGTTGGCTGAGCGATAGCGAAGCCTGTTACTCCAGTGGGGTTGAAAAGTTTTTTCTGTCTGTCTGTCTGTGTGTGTCTGTCTGTCCGCACTACGGCTCGACCGATCTCGATGAGATTTGGCACACTCTTTAGGCATGTTTTTGGCTCAGCACACGAAAAAATCTCACCATCGTAGCTCAACTGGTTCAGTTTTAATAGCCGAAAAACACCTAAAAACGGCGAAAAATCGAGTTTTCTGCAGGCAGGATGCCTTCTGTCTTGAAGAAGGGGGGTGAGCGATTCTCACGTTTCGGGGTAGTTTTGGCGTCTCTGATTTGCCGAAATTGAGAAATATCCAATTAAGTTTTTCTGATTATTCGGGTCCTGGATGATACTAGAGTTATGGCAATGGTATTTATAGTAAAGACCTTGTACTACCTTCCTAAAAACATGAGCCATAAGGTATTCCCATACGTTTTAGTGGATGTTTTGATCACGGAAATTACGTTATCACGGAAGTTACAAAGTGTGAAAATCGGCTTTAACGGCTGACTCGGGCTTGCTGTGGCTTAAAAGTCGTTCCAGGGTCAAATGATACTCTAAGCCCGACATTTAAGCGGAAAAAATTTTCACCTAGTGCTGCTGCAACATTGGGTAAAGGGTGCCACGGAAGTTACAGGTAATTGTTGATACACGCCATTTTATAATGCTCTAGCCCGCTTTGAGACCGTGTACAGCATCTTAGAATTCCGCGACCCATGCAATTATTATATCCCAGGGACTCCACTTTGATGGCTTGTGTCATGGAAAGTTAAAAGTTTGGCTTGGGGAGAAGTCCAGAGCTGCCTTTTCGAAATTTGTGTAGTGAAATTCAATATACGGAGGACATTTTTCGTTGCAGCATAAGTACCTTTGAAAGAAGTCTGGCGTATTGGTCTTCAGTTGAAATTAGCTCGAGACATGCCAAGCTTCGAATCCTCATCGACAGTTGGCAGCATTTTCGAACCACACCGCCACACTGGGGGCGGAAAGTTCGAGTATGTTCTCTTTGGACAATCACGGAAGTTACATTTAGGGTATTCCAAACGCTACGTAGACCAATCCAACGAACTTGAACTTTTCAAAATGTGTGCGATTAGTTGGCAATGGCCCTCCCTAACATCACAAACAAACCCCATGTCGATATCTGCGCTCGTTTGGGCACAGGAGTCAGAAGAAACGAAACTACCCCGAAACGTGAGAATCGCTCGGGGGGGTCTGGGGGGCGGAGCACCCCAGCCTCGATAAGTTCAAAGGTTACAAGGGTCAAGATAATGTTATCTGTAGATGAAGCAACTCTACCTAGAATGAAGGGGGGTCTGGGGCCGGAGCCCCCCAGCATGCAACAAGTTAGAAGTAACCGACGATGGACAAGCCATTGCCTGCCGAAGGCAGGCTAGCGCCGCAGGCCAAGGTAGGCCAAGGTAGGCCAAGGTAGGCGTACGCCAGGCGCGGATTGGAGGAACAGGCAGCGAAACATCGCGAAGCCTGTTACGACAAGACGCGGTCTAGCGTGAACCTACCTTGTAAAGATTGATCGTCAATTTACATTTGTAGAAATTATTAGTTAATTTATGTTGACAAATGAGAATCATAAATTTCCATAAGTTTCTATTATTACTCTATGAACACTTTCTGTATTCCTTACCTTAAAAATTATTCATTTACTTTCAATACCTAAGCTACCCATTAATGACATATGCTTTACATCGTAATATTTATGGCAAAAATTCGTTGTAAAATTTTACTGCTTTCAAAGCTATGTGTATGTATCGACACGTGTTGGGAGGCCACGGCGGCGTCGGGGAACGACCCGCACTTCTTGAGGGGCTCGATGGCCCCGATCTCGCGGAAGATCTCCGCGTTGCATTGCTCCTTCTTGATGCCCGCCTCCATGCAGAGGAAGGCAGCCAGGTTGCGCGCCTCGCGCTCGGAGCTCAACACGGGCACCAGCCTCCTCGTTCCTTCCCGTGCTAGGCATCGGCACACAAATCGACATGATCGAAGGCTTAATTTTGGCGTGTGGTGAGCCAAGAATATACCCAACGACCTTGCTAAATCTCAATCAAATCGGCCAAGCCGTTCAGGAGAAGGAGCAGTCTAAAGACGCACACACACACACACAGGTTTATTGATTACAATGAAAAAGATAGTTTAAGAAAATACTGAAGACCAGGAGTCTGTACACAATATTTGCAAATCTTAAAAAAAATGAATATATTTCCACATACACTGTAATGAAAGATCGTTTCATATCTAAAACAAACCTATAACACTAACACATTGAAGCACTTTCTGCTTTGATGACTTGTACATCAACTCTCATTGAAGTTCTCAGTGTTAGATTTATCAAAAAATTACACTAGGAGCTGTGTATTATCTGAAGTATCTGTGAAAATCATGGCTTGTGCTGATTCATAGGCATCCTGAGAAATGATTAATGCGTCTACATCGTTATCCGAAAATTGTTTTATTGACAGAAAAAAAAGTAATATTTGAGAAACTTTACGTCAGAAAAAAAGAACTTTTGTTTTGCTAATTTTCTGTGAATATTTTTTTAGAAAGTTATCACATAAAAATTGAAAATTTGTTTTATTTGAATTTTCAGAAGCAGGAAACAAAGAAAAAACAAGGAAGAGAGCAAAATTAATACAGATTTCAAATGCTACAGTTGGTTAAACTGTTAAACAGGTTGCAAACCTACTGCGCATGTCCGAAAACACTCCGATCAAGAAGTATTATTGGATAGTTCTACCCGAAAAACTGCATTCGAACCGACACCAATTCTATTGTTGCATCTTGTCTACCTGCAGTCAAAGAAATTTTTCACTTCGGACGTGCTATTTCAGCTTTTGGAGTAAGCTGTACAGACCCAAAAAGAAGCTCGGCTATTGGTCCGCCCCGGCTCGGGCTCCCCCCACTCCCTTTTTTTTCCTTTGACGAGTCGAGTTTTGCCATGGAAACGGCGATTTTGACAGCAAATTTCTCAAAATTGGCCGTTAACTTTTTAACCAGATTTCAGCATGAGAATCAGCGTTCAAAGTTCTACAAGTCTGCAAAATCTCATTAAAATCGTATAGAAAATTTCAGGGATCCTTAACTTACCTCATAAGGGCATCATAACGTTATCATAAGAGTTAAAGTTATTACCCTTAACTTCGAACATCTTTTCAAAAGGGTAGGTTATTTTTTTATGTCTCGAATTTGTGTGGATATACTTTTGCAAGTATTTTCATAAGTCCGTACCCTTAACCTTTAGCGAACATTGTCTTATGTTACGTTATGACAGCAGTGTCAGTTAAATGTTGAGTTAAGTTAAGGATCCCTGGAAAATTTCCGAAATGCATAAAGGGTCACACAAATTGAATCTCGGGCCGGCTGAATCCTGGGTATACTATAAGGCTACTTCGTGCCTAAAAAAGAAATGCTGTTCAGTGTTCGCCTCTCATATTTGTACCGCTTTGTCGCAGGCTCACATGAGGATGGATATACGAGCTAACAATGAGTGGAAAAACGGTGCTTTTGTGCTCAAGTTCCCGAAGATAGGGTGCAGCATGTTCAGAGCCAACGTACCGTCCCTCTTCAAAGCTGTTTACAAAGGCGTCAGCATGACAGGTGCCTGCTCGGCACCTCCGGTACGGAAAAGTTAGAGAATTTTAACACCAAAATGAATTTTCTGGCGCGAGTTTTCCCAGGACATATCTCATTGGAGAGGGCTCATACATGTCTCATTGGTCTTTTGGTGCATTTACTACGGAATAAAACGAAGCTTCAGATAGTCTGCGTTCTGATCTGATTCAAAAGTATAGGGGTAGGTTGGGTAAGAAGAGCGCACTCGAGGCTCGGGTAAGAAAAGAACACCCGTTAAATCTCCGAACTGAAACTGCACCGCTAGAAATAACTACAACAAAAGTGCACAAATTTCTGGCAAATTTTTTATCAGGTATTTATTGTACTTTTTAAGTACAACAATTGTTGTACAAAGTACAATGAAATCGGCATGACGAGTGCTGTGCAGTCAAGGCCTCGTTGTGGTTTGTACAATTTTCGTTGTACTTTTAACAATCCCTGTTGTACTTTCACTGTACAGTTTTTGTTGTACCTTTGTTGTACTATCCACACTTTTTCTCGCAGTGCGATTTTGACAAAACTTGAACTAATGGCAAGTGAAAGGTCTCCAATTTAGGGTTAAACGTGTATTGAGCCAAGATTGGTGGTCTCCTGGTTTGAAATCGCAATTCTTTTCGTTGTACTTTTCTTACCCTTTTCGAGGAGTTCTGAAATCACATACATTTAAGCATGTTGTACGTAATGTGGGGAACTATAATCAATGAACAGTGATCCATTTCATTAGGAAGGCATTGGATTACAAGTTCACGAGAGCAGAATAGTTGACTCCTCATTTGGAACTTCTGTACACTGCAAAGTACGCGCTTTGTACTTTCCTTCCCCAACCTACCCCTATGAAGCTACAAATGGGCAAAAATTGAAGTAAACTGTCCATACTTTGGACAGGCCACACAGGCTCCTACGGCAAAAACCTTTCCGAAACTTGAACGTCATGAAGATAAATATGCTGTGGATTTAACGTCCTGTCACTGCTCTATTCGTTTCTGTCTAAAGTTAAGGTCATTGTCCAAGGTTAGGTTTGGTTGACGGATCTTAAACCGCGACAAAACTATGAGTTTGACAATCACCATAAAATTGACTACGATGAGCCATCTTCATACGCCCCGCCCCCTCTCAAAAATAAATGTGTCAAATTCAAATTTTCAAGGACACCACCCCAAAGTTGAGAAAGTTCCAAATTTCAAATGTTTCAAATTGACATTTGTTACCCTTTTTTGGTACAAGCTCTGTCGCCCGTGGCTCTGTCAAAAAGGCCTGGAATAGTAGCGGTCCGAGCTTTAAAGCTCAATAAAACAGCCAAATGTTTTTTTTTGTTTGTTTGACGCTGCGTCAAACGAAAAGCAGTCTGTTTTAACGAAGTATTTAGAGCATACATACAAAAGCTTACAAAGAACTTCTTTTCTTCGTATAACAAAGTAAATTAGTTTGTATTGAGCATTAGTATTATGCTCAAAATACTTCGAAAAGGTTTTAAGCGTGCATTATGTATGAGGCTCAGTCGGAGTATCTGCGATAATAGAGTAAGCTCGTGTTACACTTCGTCGCAGCTTGTAATGTATTGACAATTCCAGGGGGTGTACGTTTTCGATGATCCGGTGGATTGGGCCTTTCCCAACATTCACGTGTTCCCGTACGGCCACTACTATCTAACCTTAAACACCGGACAAAGAGACTCCAAAAATGCCAGCCTCTGCTCCCACGTGGAGCTCCGATTCATTCCAAAGTCCGTCGTGTAAGCATCGTATCGTTCGTTTCACACTCGGCTCAACCAGGGTCTTCAAGCTTAGAGAGTGTCCTCTGGATGCAACGGCGAAGAGAAGGGGAAACAATTTCAAACAAATAAAACTAGTGGAAAGAAAAATTACTTTGTAAATTGCTTTACTTGTCCACTGTAATATCCCTGTTTTTCGTGTTTTTGGGTGTGTGTATTTTAATGGACAGAATAATCTGTTACTTTGTAAATGCTCAGCTCTATGGTGCAGCATCTCTAGGCATGCCAAGAGTCAATAAAATCTCGTTATAATTTCAAATCAAAATTATTTCACTTATTTCAAATTTATTTCGATTCATATCATATTTATATTTCAACTTATTTTATCGGTTTGAGAATTAAAAGCTGCACCCACGAACTAACAAATTCTACTAACGATGGTACCAAACACCAGACGGTCTCAAATATAAGTCACTCTTTAAACCTTGCGAACCGATGTGCTTGTAAGCTTGCAAACAATCCGGCTTTTTCGCTATGCAACTAAAGCATCAGTAGGCTATTGCCAATTAGTAGTTCGCAACTTGCTATAAGTGCTTCTCAATTTGAGAAAAACCTGTTCGTATTGCGAACCCTTGCAAACACATTGTTCTCAAAATTGCGAACTATCAGTTTCGTAATACAATCAAGCCAAACTTTTCGCAAAGCTCCGCACCGAATGGTTTCGCTAGGTTCTGTGAGTGCAAAGGGCAGTTCTGGCAGTTCGTCACTCTAAAAATCCATGACCGGACCGGGTGAATCACTCATTGAATGGAGAGCCCCCTTTTCAAATGGCTTTTTGTGGAGTGGGGCATCTCGTCTTGCTGCCGGGACCTGATCTGTTCCTCATGGACAAAAGTATCTCCGTCAGAAGCACAAGCCCGGCACTGACCAGGCCGTCGAGGAGAATAGTGAACATGGGTCGAGCGTGCTTTAGCCTGAGAGGCTCAGCCCTCGCCGACGTTCTGTGGGTGGGAGGCTTCTGCCGGCCCGTCACGGTGGTGTCCCGGTTGGCAAACCTGTCGGCAAGTCCAGCCGCCCGCCAGCGGCCCAGGAACTTCCTCAAGGACGCCTCGAAGGGCGACCCCGGCATGACGACGTAGTTGGTGACGTACTGCTCGAGCGGCAGCTGGAAAGTGTGCACGCGCGTCGTGTCGGCGACCATGGGCGGCAGCTCGGTCTCGCCCGGCCTCAGCAGCACGGCGGCGGTCCGCGCCTCGCCGATCAAGTCGAAGATGTCCGTGAGCGTGGTGCCCGTGCCGACAGTGTAGTGCACCCTGTGCGCCAGCCCCCACGCCTGCAGCGGGAACAGCGACGCGTGGAACGGGTTGTGCATCATGATGGTGAGGTTGCTGGCGGCCAGCTGCTCCACGGAGTCGATGTTCTCGACCGAGTTGCGCACGTTGAGCTCGCTCAGAAGCTGCCCCTGGTGGCAAGGTGGAATGTCTGTTAATTTCGGCGTGCGCACACTGTGAGAAAATGGTACGGTTTTCGCTGTTAGTTTATTAAAGGAATTCGCCGTACTTGGAAGTTAGAAGTACACTCTGCATTCTCAACAGTGAACTCAGTACACTCTCTTCAGCGTGTGCTCACGAGCACACACACGAGCGTGTTCTCAACAGCATTTATTTCCAGGATCTGAGCACACTCTCTTTAGAGTGTACTCATATAGGCACACTCTCGTTGGAGTGTACTCATCTAAACACACTCTCGTCGGAGTGTACTTGAAAGTACACGCTGAACATAGTGTTCTGAGCACACAGTTTAGTTTGCAGAGCAGTGTTTACTGTACTTCGTGCAGTGCACTAGCTGAGAGGCATCCATTTCTTTACAACAAAGTTAATTTGGACGATTTTAAAAATTCCCTCGAACTCCTTGGAGTGGAATAAATGACTACATCTTTCAAAAGCAGTGTACAAACTACGGTAAACGCCGTACTTCCAGGTACGTTGAGCACCGAGGGGGTAAACACTTGCGTAATCCCCGCACATAAAAGTCGGGTATTACGCCGTAATACGCGTAATAGTAATACATTTTCGGACCAAAAGTAACAAAAAATGTCAATTTTCAATGAAATCGAGGCGTAATACATGCGTAATACAAGTGTAATACCCCGTAATAGGGAGTAGTCTGTACAAGGTTCACCGGAGTGTTTACCACATCGTTGAGCACCGTTAGTAAATAAACGGCGAAAACCGTACATTTTTTCTCAGTCAAAAACCCCTAAATTTGGAAAGGGTTTGGTTGAATTTGGTGGGTTCTGATGTACACACTCGGCTGGAGTTGCCCTTGCCTGGTAGGTGGTGGTGAGGACGACGCCGGCGAGGAGCCAGCAGCCGAGCACGGGGCGCCGCAGCACGCCCAGGGCGCCGGGGAGGGGCGCACCGCGGCCCTCGAGCACTGGTAAAACCAAAGCGTAACTCTATGCTTGAGCCAAGCATAAAGTTATGCTTGAAGACGTTACGCTTGAAATCAAGCATAGGCTAGAAATTCCCCCATGCATTTAGATGGGGGAAATCTTGGCGGATGAGCCTGTTACGCTTGATTTCAAGCGTAAACTGATTACGCTTGAAAACAGTGGGTAATACTACGCTTTAGTTTTACCAGTAAGGGCGTCGGCGGCGAGCGGCCCGTCAGCGCGCAGCAGGAACACGGCGGCGGCCACCGCGAACACGGCCGCGTACGTCGTGAGCCACCTCGTGACGGAGAACTCGTCCGCCAGCACGGACAGCGGCTCGCGGCGACGGCGGCGCGGCGCTGGCACCGCGGCGATCATGTGCGTCACGGCCCACGGGAAGGGCACGAGGTGCAGCGCGGCGCTGAGCGGCAAGGGCGAGGCCAGGACGTCCAGCCGGCACGCCACCGCGTGCTCCAGCTCGCCGTCCTCCTCGCTCATCCAGTACGTCCTCAAGGCCACGCCGTGGTGCTTGGCGAAGTGGCGCAGCTCGCGCTGCCTGTCCTCGGCCCAGCGCCGGATGCTGCCCCTGAACAGGAAGGGGTTGATCCGCGCCTCGAACACGCCGTCCGCAGGGCGCCGCCACTGTCGGCACGGCCGCGCGAACGGCTCCATCGGGAACGCCCAGCCCAGCTCGGGGCTCCAGTGGTTCTCCTCGGAGACCGGCGGCGGGTGCTCGCCGCACGTGCACGGGTTGCGGTAGACGGTCGTGCCGCCGTCTGGGGCCGTCAGGAGCAGCGCCGCGTTGAAGAGGCACTTGTAGGCCAGGCCGCGCACGGCCTCCGCCGTCGCGTTGGCCGAGCCCGGCGGCGAGCCGGCCCACATGACGGTGCGGGCCAGGTAGGGCATGGCGCCCACCGGCATGGACTGCACCAGCACGGAGAGCGTCTCCGCCACCACCTGAAATCAGGGTTTCTGAACTTAACATTCAACTAACACTGCTTTCATTACGTAACATAGAACAATGTTCGCTACAGGTTAAGGGTAAAGACTTTTGCACGTATCTCCACTCAAATTCAAGACATAAAAAACATTTTTTATCCTTTTAAACAGAATTCAGAGGTTACTTACAGGTTATAACTTTAACTCGTACGATAACGGAGAATACTGTACGGCCCTACGGAGAATACTGTAAGAGCCTACAGAGAATATTGATAAGAGGGCTACGGAGAATCCTGGCAAAAAAATTAACAGAATTTTCCGTACCTTTTTGCCACAGTGTGGTAACTACACACTAAATGTCTTGGGACTTTTTTTGTCCCATGAATGATGCAATTTTAAGCACATCCGGTGGTGATGCAATTTTGTGTCCGCCAGGCGGGACAAATTGTCCAGTGAAAGAACAACTTGTTGCAGGCGTCGGACAAAATGTGTCGCCAGGCGGGAACAAAATTGTATCAGCGCCGGATGTGCTTAAAATTGCATAAATCGTGGGACAAAAAAAGTCCCATGACATTTAGTGTGTAAACTGCGCTACACTGTTAAAAATAATCGTAAATTTACGACATTTTGTAAAACAATTATGTCGTTCTTAAACGACATATTTTGTTACGACTCAAGTCGTAAATATACGATATATTATATATATTGTTTCCTGCAGTTTTTGATATGCTGAACTCAAAAATGGCTTCCTAATTTTTCCCAGACTCACGCATTACCGAATTTAGACCAATTTAGGACCAAAATTTTTGAATCAAGTTTGACATTCATCCCATTTTTTGTGAGCTGATAACGAAAATCGCTTCCACCCAGACCTACATTTCACCCCATATGAGACCATAAGTTGCACATCTCGTCTACTTATGCAAAGCCCGAAGCGCACAAACTACTTCGCATCGCTCAGCCACACTACGCGCCCACACTGAACGGCGCGTACCCCTAGTTTAGGTGTAGTCATGAGTGCAACCTGTTGTCGGAGCTGGTATTGTTTAGGTTTGGGCATCGTCCCTGCTGCTCACCAGCACGAGGGCGTCCTCCATGGTCATTCGCAGTGCCGCGTCCCGCCAGACGCTGTCGTCGAAGGGCAGGAGGGTGACGGCCGCCGGCGCAGGCAGGCGTCCCAGGACAGCGCCCAGCCAGGGGGCGGATCCCACCACGAACAGGCGGGGGTGCTCGCTGTGGCCGAGCAGTCTCGGCACGAAGGACAGCGCGCACACCGCCTCGGGGTGCGAACCCAGGCGGGGCGGCGGCACCAGGGCGCGGGCGCCGCACCCCAGCAGCAGCATGACTAGCCCGCACCAACCAAGAATCTCGGAACGCCTCGGCGGTACCTGAGAACGTTAAGAAATCAAGGTGCCCGCACCGCACTGAATTGGCGTACGTTTGATGTGCATAGCTTTTGCTCAGAACCAAGCATCCACTGTTAGAAATAAGATCCGAAATTTTATGGAGAAACGCTATAGTCACGTTCATGGAGACTTCATGGGAAAGTCCCATATCTTGGGATTTTGCAGTTAAAAGTACCCAGTCTTTTTGAAACTAGTCTTATCTTACGCAGGGTCCGCTGAATCCAAAAATCACAACCCCAGATTTTTCTGACGAACCGTTCCGGAGATATTCCACTTCAAAGTCAAGCAATTTTTATTCTGCCTAAAAGTTGTGCGATTTTGCAAGGCTTTTCATTCTGAGGCATTGGGCGGTGAGTTCCAGTGGCGCTGGCCTTGTGCGCTAGCTGGTGTTCCCTAGCGTGCTCTTGGCGCCTGCCAGGTAGGCCAAGCCGTACCCCACCGAAATAGTCGGATATTTCAGAACCACCTACTGTTACTTCTTCCTAATTTTGTCTGAAACATAAGAATAACTTTTAACAGTGCGCTAAAATGTACCTTGTCTTCACCCTGAAAATTTACGGAACAAACTCACTGAACATCTAGCACCGAATGTCTACGCCAAATATAAGGAGAAAAGATGCTAAGTCAAACCAAAATCAACTTGTAGAATGTGCTGGAGCCAAAGTTTTTTGAATTTCGAGGTCCGGTTTGCTGCGTTAGACTTAACATGGAAAGAAGAAAAATAAGGTACAATTCAAAGAAGTAAAATTAAATTTGACGATTTTTACTGGTATCGCATATTTGACCGCGCAAAACTGCTTCGGGGAGTCACGAGAATTTCGAAGCATCCGAACATGGTCCACTGTGCGAAAAAACCACAGCGAATCCCTTTAATTTGTTTGCCGGGATTCGTTGTAGTTCAGAACACAGGGTTTACTGTGCCTGGCTACAATATTTACTGTACCTGGTACAGGATATTCCGTACTCCACCCCCGTGGTACAATAAATCCCGTACACAGTACAGTAGATCCTGTAAAAAAGTACAGTAAATCCTGTACTCTGAACTACAGTGACAGCTGTACTAATCACAACAGGATTTACTGTGATTTTTTCCCACAGTGTCGCGAAGTGCTGTCACCTTTAAGCGAACGTGCGTTCGCATGGCAGCGCCAACCCCGCACTGGACAGGCATCCGAATTCCGTGATATCGATTTATCAATTAGCCCCGCGAGACTACTCAAGTGTGGCACTCGTCCATGCGTGTCTGGCAGCGCTGGCCACACATGCTATGTCAAAGCTCGCAGGCCAATTCGGTTAACGCTGCTCAATTCCGAGTTCGTAAGAGAGAGCTTAAGTTCGTAAGAAAGAGTTCGTAAACTACGGAGTATTTTCTTTGCAAGGCTCAAAATACTTTCTTTTCAGAAGCTGCCTTTCTTGGTAAGGCCTCTAGGTACGGTTTTCAAAGCACGGGTGTATGGAACGCGCACACTGTGGAGGATGGAGTGAGGAAGAGCGGTTTCCTGGTTGTCCAGTGTAGCAGTCAACGACGTCGGCATGTCGTGTGACGCAAGCCCCCCTTTTTTCCTCTCTTTCTTCTCTCTCTCCCTCTCTCTCTCTCTCTATCGCTGTAGCGTCGCCTATGCCGCAAACTCTTTGGCGATGCGGTGGCAACTTGCGGGCTGCGTCTCCCCCCCCCCTTCCCAATTCCCTTCCTCTCCCCCTTTCCTAGTCAGCTGGGAAAGAGGGAGACAGGAACACATCGGCAGGAGTTTGCGTCAACACGTTCGCAGCGACGGTTTCGACCCGTTCCGGACAGAACACCGAATAAGCCACCCGAGGGCAAACTTCTGATCGCACAAAGCTCGGAATAACATTTTCCGATATGTCATGAGATCAAGGACACCAGGCCCCGAGGGGGAGATCACCTAAGTCCACAGCGTACAATAATTTTTTTTTTTCGAAGTTTTTAAAAAATTTTGATTGCATTCAACTGATTTTTTTCCACTTCTTTTGAGTTCAATTGCCTAACTTACAAGGCTTTTACATTCTTAAGTGTGATAGACGAAGCGATGTGACCTTCTAACTTGCTGTGAAACCAAGTAATTGGCCATAATGAAGAAATGACAAAAACACTGAAAGGAGGAATTGCATTTTTTTAAAAGAGGCACTTTTTTTTACAATTTGACTTTCGATTATTTTTGATTATTGTTTATTATAAGCCCCCGCGCCTGGCCCCATCGATAGAGCTATCCCGAAAACCTAAAGATTGGGTAATGAGTTGGATTTCGACTAGCTACACTCTCATTCTAGGAATGTAAGGTTCGCTTGGATTCTAGTCACATGCGTTTACGCACGGACCGAATCAGGCCCAGACCTCACTGAAAATTCAAGTGTGGTACAGGCATGCACTAGATAACGTGGGACAAACTGTCCCACGCTTGTAAACGTGGGACAAACTGTCCCACGCTTGTAAGCGTGGGACAAAATGTCCCACGTTTGCAAGCGTGGAACAAACCGTGTTACACGCTTACAAGCGTGGGACAAACCGTGTTACACGCTTGCAAGCGTGGGGCAAATCCGTGTCCCACACTTACAAGCGTGGGACAAACGGTGTCCCACGTTTGTAAGCGTGGGACAAATCCGTGTCCCACACTTGCACAAGCGTGGGACAAATCCGTGTCCCACGCTTGCAATCGTGGGACACTTTGTCCTACGCTTACAAGTGTGGGACATTTTGTCCCACGTTATCTAGTGCATGCCTGTCCCACACTTGGATTTTCAGTGCTCGATTCACATTGAAACGAGTGACATGGTACTCGAACATCCACACTGAAGACTCCTTACGGACACCATGTATCCGCAATACGGACATTTTTGTGCAATTGCGATTACGGATGGATTTTGTTTGTAATACGGATGATTTCATCCGTAATACAAAGGTTTTCGTGTCCGTAACATACAGACGAAAATATCCGTAAGGTACGGACGAAAAACTCGTTGTAATACGGATGATTTCATCCGTATTACAAGCAAAATCTATCCGTAATTGCAATTGCACAAAAATGTCCGTAATACAGATAGATGAATCCGTCAGAAGTTTAGTGTGCAGGGGCCCAAAAAGATGCAAATTTACTTTAAAAAGGACTTTTATTTAGATGGTTTGTTTTTCACAGTACGGGAGTAGGCGTTTGCCGAAGGCTTTACCCAGTTTAACAGTTTTCATAATGAATTACAAGGTAACAAAAAAATAAGGAAATCACTCTCCAAACTCAACAGTGTACTCAGTGCACTGCACTCTCTTCAGCGTGTACTCACGAGTACACTCTCTTCAGCGTGTACTGACGAGTACACTTTCTTCAGCGTGTGCTCACGAGCACACTCCCACGAGCGTGTATTAAACTGCGTATATTTCCAGGATCTGAGCACGCTCTCGTCAGAGTGTACTCATGTAGGCGCACTCTCGTTGGAGTGTACTTATGAGTATACACGCTGAACAGAGTGTGCTGAGCACATGGTGGAGTTAGCAGAGCGTATACGGTTCGGGGTCACGAAAGTAGCGCTTTAAGCAGGGGTTCCCTTCTCTCGACGGGGGGCCCAGCTTCCAATAGAGCCAATGCACACGGGAAAGACGCGGGGGTCACGAACGCAACTCCTACAGTTTAGGATTCTCAATGCAAATAATTGACAAAAAAACCTATCTCACGTAGCTAAATATAGACTATGCAGTGTACGGGAGACGGCGTCTTGACGTAAACAGTCTTGGCAATGCTGCACCAGTACCGCCTATCCGCGCCTTGCGTCCATGCCGACCTTGGGCCGCGGCAGCGCTAGCCTCTCCGACAGACATACACTGCAGGAAATAACCACAACAAAAGTACTCAAATTTCTGGCAATTTTTTAATCAGGAATTTAGTGTACTTTACAAGGTAGGTTTACGCCAGACCGCGTCTTGTCGTAACAGGCTTCGCGATGTCTCGCGGCCTGTTCCTCCAATCCGCGCCTGGCGTACCTACCTTGGCCTGCGGCGCTAGCCTGCCTTCGGCAGGCATTGGCTTGTCCATCGTCGGTTACTTCTTACGTGTTGCATGCTGTGGGGCTCCGCCCCCCAGACCCCCCTTAATTCTAGAAAGAGTTGCTTAATCTACAGATAACACGATCTTGACCCTTGTAACTTTTTAACTTGTCGAGGTTGGGGAGCTCCGCCCCCCAGACACCCCTTTCTTCAAGACAGAAGTGATCTGCCTGCAGAAAACTCGATTTTTCGCCGTTTTTTAGGTGTTTTTCGGCTATAAAAACTGAACCACTTGAGCTAGGATGGTGAAATTTCGCGTGTGCCGAGCCAAGGACATACCTCATAAGCCTGCAAAATCTCAGCCAGATCGGCCGAGCCGTTCAGGAGGAGTAGTGTACACACACAGACAGACACACAGACAGACAGGAAAAATTTTTCAACCCCACTGGAGTAACAGGCTTCGCTATCGCTCAGCCAACAAGTACAACAATTGTTGTACAAAGTACAATGGAACCGGCATGACGAGTGCCGTGCAGTCCAGGGCTCGTTGTGGTTTGTACAATTCTCGTTGTACTTTCTACAATCCCTGTTGTACTTTTATGGAACAGTTTTTGTTGTACTTTTGTTGTACTATCCACACTTTTTCTTGCAGTGTATTTGCCAGCGATCGCCACACGAATTAAAATGCTCGCTCGTCGAGACTACATTTATTTGCCTTATTGTTTTCTGATGTGTCGTGGGCGGCGCCTGAGCAGAGGTCACTCAACTTTGGTATCAGCACCCTCGTCAACGTCGCAATGAGAGCTCTAGCCCTTATTCGAAGTTTGGGTCCCTCGGCCAAAAATGTGCGGAGAGTAATAGTCCAGCGACGCCTGTCATCACGTGGAACCGAGCGCGATGAAAATGGTAGCGACTTCGATAGCGACGCTCTGTCTCCGTCGTCTAGAATAATATGCAGTGCAGTGCTGTATTTCACGCGTGTACCGGTTCCCCCAGTCGTTCTCCGACACATCACACAGGCTCCCGCAATGCGTTTCAGTCGAGCTCCGGACGCCTTTCGTAACGCCACGACATGCACCTCACGAGACGCCTCTGCGCTCCGCTGTCACACTTTACGAGGTAAGTGGACGGACACCAAAAGAGAGATCCGCCTCTGTGACTGGCCTGAAAAGCGAAGGGTGTCCCCAGATATTTTCAAAAGCCTTTATTTTAGCGGGGGGGGGGGGGGCAACGAAATTTAAAGGATGAGACATGTACCACCAATTTTCCCCGATACAAAAACTATCTCCGAAAAAATGGTCGTACACGAATGTATCACGGTTAATAGGTCGCATAGGGTGCATCACCGAACAAAGGTCAGACATCAGCGAGATTGACCCTTGAACTCCTGCGGCAGTGTCACCCTTTTTCGCTGATACATTTGTATACGGCCTCTTTTTCGGTGACACATTTGTGTACGAGCTTTTTTGTTGCTGTTATATTAGGGTACGATCGTTTTTTCGGTGAAGCATTTCAAGTAATAAGGCAGGGTGGGGAACCATGACCACTTTTTTTTTGGACTTTTATCTACTCCACCGTGTGGTTCGAAAAGTTAAGTTTCCAGCATGAGAGGATTCATTGGACACCTCTTCCACCCATTGGAACTTGTCTGCAATGCACGGCAGGCTCACAGAACACTTTGGAAAATAAAACGCAAAGTGGTCATGGCGCCCCACCTATGGGGTACCATGACCACCCCGTGGGGCACCATGACCATAGTAATTTTTTGGCCCAAAAAAGTGTACTTTCTACCAGTATTCTCATTGAAATTGTTTATATCGCTGTCCTTACCATCAGGCCAGTCAACTTAACTAAACAAGGTAGGTTTACGCCAGACCGCGTCTTGTCGTATCAGGCTTCGCGATGTCTCGCTGCCTGTTCCTCCAATCCGCGCCTGGCGTACCTACCTTGGCCTGCGGCACCGTGCCTGCGGCGCTAGCCTGCCTTCGGCAGGCATTGGCTTGTCCATCGTCGGTTACTTTTACCTTGTTGCATGCTGGGGGCTCCAGACCCCCCTCCATTCTAGATAGAGTTGCTTCATCTACAGATAACACGATTTTGACCCTTGTTACTGTTTAACTTGTCGAGGCTGGGGGGCTCCGCCCCCCCAGACCCCCCCTCCTTCAAGACAGAGGTGACCAGCCTGGAAAAAACTCGATTTTTCGCCATTTTTTAGGTGTTTTTCGGCTATAAAAACTGAACCAGTTGAGCTAGGATAGTGAAATTTCGCGTGTGCCGAGCTAAGGACATACCCAAAAAGTGTGCAAAATCTCATTGAGATCGGCCGAGCCGTTCAGGAGGAGTAGTGCGGACACACAGACAGACAGACACACAGACAGACCGACAGACAGACAGGAAAAGTTTTTCAACCCCACTGGAGTAACAGGCTTCGCTATCGCTCAGCCAAAAACACTGTAAAAACCTTCGAAGTTTTAAACGTTCTAAGATGCCTTAAAATGCACGGTTTAAAACAGTTAACGCTCTAAGGCTTTCCAATTTCACATCCAAAGCTATGACATGTTTTACTATTTTATGTTTGACTTGCTTAGACGAATCCAAATTCGTATGCAGATTTCAATTTGGTAAATTTTAAATAAATTATCGTGGTTACTACACTGCAAACAAGTGAATTAGGGGTAGGTTGGGGAAGAAAAGTACAAAACGCGTACTTTGCACTGTGCAGAAGTTCCAAATGAGGATTCAACTATTCTGCTCTCGTGAGCTTGTAGTCCAATGCCTTCCTAATGAAATGGATCACTGTTCATAGATTATAGTTCCGTACATTACGTACATCATGCCTAAATGTATGTGATTTCGGAACTCCTCGAAAAGGGTAAGAAAAGTACACCACCGGGGAAGAAAAGTACAACGAAAAGAATTGTGATTTCGAACCAGGAGACCACCAATCTTGGCTCAACACAGGTTCACTCATCAAGTGGAGAGCTTTCACTTGCCATTAGTTCAAGTTTTGTCAAAATCGGTCAATTGGTTCTGATTCTACATGGACTCATCACAGAAGGTCCAAAATGCCTTTTCTCAGAGATAAGTGGGTACAGCATTTTTGTACTTTTCTTCCCCTTTTCACGTAAATGCCCAATAACTTGTTTATTTCTAGTCTAATTCTATAACTTGTGTTGACATTTTTTGCTTATCTCGCCTATTCAAATCTATTTCCGTGATCAATTCAATTTTCATCCCGCTTTTAGTTTCTTAGAGGGTGTTTTTTTCTTCCCCAATGCCTGTACTTTTCTTCACTGTGGCAAAAAGGTACGGAAAATTCTGTTAATTTTTTTGCCAGGATTCTCCGTAGCCCTCTTATCAATATTCTCCGTAGGATCTTACAGTATTCTCCGTAGGGCCGCACAGTATTCTCTGTAAGTCCGCACAGTCTTCTCCGTAGGACCTGGAAGACTGTATAGTCCTACGGAAATCACTGTAAGGTCCTACGGAGAATACTGTGCGGTCCTACGGAAAATACTGTAAGAGCCTACGGAGAATATTGTTGTACAAAGTACAATGGAACCGGCATGACGAGTGCCGTGCAGTCCAGGGCTCGTTGTGGTTTGTACAATTCTCGTTGTACTTCCTACAATCCCTGCTGTACTTTTATGGAACAGTTTTTGTTGTACTATCCACACTTTTTCTTGCAGTGTATTTGCCAGCGATCGCCACACGAATTAAAATGCTCGCTCGTCGAGACTACATTTATTTGCCTTATTGTTTTCTGATGTGTTGTGGGCGGCGCCTGAGCAGAGGTCACTCAACTTTGGTATCAGCACCCTCGTCAACGTCGCAATGAGAGCTCTAGCCCTTATTCGAAGTTTGGGTCCCTCGGCCAAAAATGTGCGGAGAGTAATAGTCCAGCGACGCCTGTCATCACGTGGAACCGAGCGCGATGAAAATGGTAGCGACTTCGATAGCGACGCTCTGTCTCCGTCGTCTAGAATAATATGCAGTGCAGTGCTGTATTTCACGCTTTGTACCGGTTCCCCAGTCGTTCTCCGACACATCAACAGGCTCCCGCAATGCGTTTCAGTCGAGCTCCGGACGCCTTTCGTAACGCCACGACATGCACCTCACGAGACGCCTCTGCGCTCCGCTGTCACATTTTACGAGGTAAGTGGACGGACACCAAAAGAGAGATCCGCCTCTGGACTGGCCTGAAAAGCGAAGGGTGTCCCCAGATATTTTCAAAAGCCTTTATTTTAGCGGGGGGGGGGGGGCAACAAAATTTTAAAGGATGAGACATGTACCACCAATTTTCCCCGATACAAAAACTATCTCCGAAAAAATGGTCGTACACGAATGTATCACGCATAGGGTGCATCACCGAACAAAGGTCAGACATCAGCGAGATTGACCCTTGAACTCCTGCGGCAGTGTCACCCTTTTTTCGCTGATACATTTGTATACGGCCTTTTTTTCGGTGACACATTTGTGTACGAGTTTTTTTGTTCCCGGGTTATATTAGGGTACGATCGTTTTTTCGGTGAAGCATTTCAAGTAATAAGGGAGGGTGGGGAACCATGACCACTTTTTTTTGGGCTTCTATCTACTCCACCGTGTGGTTCGAAAAGTTAAGTTTCCAGCATGAGAGGATTCATTGGACACCTCTTCCACCCATTGGAACTTGCCTGCAATGCACGGCAGGCTCACAGAACACTTTGGAAAATAAAACGCAAAGTGGTCATGGCGCCCCACCTATGGGGTACCATGACCACCCCGTGGGGCACCATGACCATAGTAATTTTTTGGCCCAAAAAAGTGTACTTTCTACCAGTATTCTCATTGAAATTGTTTATATCGCTGTCCTTACCATCAGGCCAGTCAACTTAACTAAAAAACACTGTAAAAACCTTCGAAGTTTTAAACGTTCTAAGATCCCTTTAAAATGCACGGTTTAAAACAGTTAACGCTCTAAGGTTTTCCCAAATTTTCACATCCAAAGCTATGACATTTTTTACTATTTTATGTTTGACTTGCTTAGACGAATCCAAATTCGTATGCAGATTTCAATTTGGTAAATTTTAAGAAAATTATCGTGGTTACTACACTGCAAACAAGTGAATTAGGGGTAGGTTGGAGAAGAAAAGTACAAAACGCGTACTTTGCACTGTGCAGAAGTTCCAAATGAGGATTCAACTATTCTGCTCCCGTAAGCTTGTATGCCTTCCTAATGAAATGGATCACTGTTCATAGATTATAGTTCCGTACATTACGTACATCATGCCTAAATGTATGTGATTTCGGAACTACTCGAAAAGGGTAAGAAAAGTACACCACCGGGGAAGAAAAGTACAACGAAAAGAATTGCGATTTCGAACCAGGAGACCACCAATTTTGGGCCCAACACAGGTTTACTCATCAAGTGGAGAGTTTTCACTTGCCATTAGTTCAAGTTTTGTCAAAATCGGTCAATTGGTTCTGATTCTACATGGACTCATCACAGAAGGCCCAAAAATGCCTTTTCTCAGAGATAAGTGGGTACAGCATTTTTGTACTTTTTTCCCCTTTTCACGTAAATGCCCAATAACTTGTTTATTTCTAGTCAAATTCTATAACTTGTGTTGACATTTTTGCTTATCTCGCCTATTCAAATCTATTTCCGTGATCAATTAAAATTTTCATCCCGCTTTTAGTTTTTAGGGGGGGTTTTTTTTTCTTCCCCAATGCCTGTACTTTTCTTCCCCAGCCGACTGTACTTTTCTTCCCCATTTCATTTTTACACTTAAAAAAATTGTGTTAAAGCCTAAGAGCATCGATCGGCACTGTTTTTCAAAGATGATGGTCTAAGCTATAAGGTGGTACCTTACATTGCACTGTCGGCTGATTCTGCAGGAAGCTGTACTTCAAAGTACACTGTTAAAAATTCACTGTAATATTTCAACACAATCACCTACAGTAATGCTGTTAAATAACAACCGTATTGTTTTGTATCTGAACGGGAAACCCATCCAGAAACAGCACTTTCGTTTCATAACAACTTCCTTGTCAAGTGACAATAATGTAATCGTGATTCAAAACAGTTGTGCTGTCGTTGAACAGGTTTCATGTTTAGAAACAGCCTTTTGCAATCTTAAAACATGTATTGTTGTCAGGTTACAAGGGTCTTGTTTAATAACAGCACGATGAAATCAACACAAATGTTGGGAAGACATCTTCGAAGACCTTCAAGAAGTATTGTTTTATTACAATCGAACTGTCAGAAAACAGCACCGAGGGCTACAACATGCTTGTAATAAAACAAGTCGTGTTGCTATCAAACTTAACAGCATAAGTGCTGTTAATTTACAGCACTTTTTTTAACAGTGTACAAACATTTAAAAAAAAAGATTTTCAAAGTTATTTTTAATGTTTTTTTTTCAAACGTGCAGTTTGATTCTAAATATTATATGTAGAACTGGGCTAAATTTATTTTTGGTCAGCGTGATGACCAATCTTTCTAAAACCACTAACGTGATGGTTCAGTGTAGTTTCAGTTCAGAGATATATCGGGTGTACTTTTCTTACCCGAGCCTGGAGTGTACTTTTCTTACCCAACCTACCCCTAAATGCTGTTTCTCATAATGCCATAGCCATCTTGGTGCAAAGTAGCCACGGATCGCCTTCGCGGCCAACTTTTGAGGTTTGGAGCTCATTTAGTGCAAGAGAAACTACCATTTCAAGTCTCAGTTTCAGAACCATCATTAATCATCCTGGTGATTCACGATTTGTGATAAAACTATCTATTCTGCAGCAATTATTCAACCTTTATACAATTTCAGAAGCAAACAGCAAATTTTCGACGAAAAGAAATCATTATAAGGCCAAAATATGAGAAAAAACACTCAAATATGTATGGTCATGGTCATCGTCATCGGCGCTGTTAGGCCTCAGCAGACCTTTAGCGTTCGAGTAAGCAACTACAACAAACACAGAACTCAGACTGCAAACCTCAAATGCAGGCTGTGTCTTGTCTGAGGCAGCCACCCTCTACGGGGGGGGTATGGGGCAACCTCCGTGGAAGTATGCCCCATCCCAGGAGGAAAGTGAGGTTCGTTTTTTTGGACCCTTGAGTGTTGTGGAGACAGTGGAGGATGCATTGCGGTGTAGCATGGCGCCAGTCCTGCTCCTCACGTAGTTGTCGAACCTCTTCATTGCGGGACTGCGCCGCAGATGCGACGAACTGCACTGAGGCGGGGCTGCTGAAGCTGATGAAGCGGCGCCGTTGTCCACGAGTCTCTTTCAGAGGAAATATCCCTCCAGCCGGCGGCCCCCCACGACTCCGCGTCCCGTTGACGCTGGCCCAGGAGGTGAGTGCACGGCCGATCACGGGGAAACTTCGCGGATGGCGGCAGAGACACGGTAGAGGAGAAGAGCAGTGGAGGCTTGATTGTCCCCGGTCGGGGCCGCAGGGGGAAATGAAACATCTGCAGCACGCCAGGGAGCTCCGAACCGGCACTGCCACACAGCCAAGAGCCTGAAAGAGGGACCACTCCGGAACGCGACGGTACCCGCGCCGACGAAGGTGCCATGGAGGGCGATGGGGTACTGCAGACACACCACAACGACGTCTGGGAAAGCCGCACCGCAGCGCGCATACGCGTCTCGGACAAGTACAACCAGTGGAGAGGGCCTCCTGGAAGTTCGTGAGCAGCCCGAAACGGAGATAGGGTGGGTCCCGCAGCGCAGATAGTGAACTCCTTTTCAGTCTCGCACGGTGCAGAACGGAGCACCCTGAGACAGCTAGATCAAATCGGTGGACTACTCCGGGACTCCAACGGCCTGCATGGAGGCCTACAGGGCGGAGCAGTGCTCACTGTCGCAGCTTCTGGAAGTCCACGCAGAGCAGTTAACCTCCTGCGCGGAGTGGCAGAATGATGCGTAGGGTGACGGCCTGGACGATGGTGGACAGTGGCGGATCCAGAGGCGGCCCCACTAAAAAGTGGTCATGGCTCCCCACAATGCAGTTTACGACTCTAAGGCTCCCCGAGCAAGCAAACAGCTACTTAGAATTAAATGTGATGTTGGATATTTTGCCGGAGAGCCGACATTTTGAGAAAAACCTAAGACATCGAACTTATCTCCTCAAATGTGAGAGTGAGAAAAAATATCTCAGATTTGAAAAAGGCCCAATTTAGCCAAAACGCTGTAACAAAAATTTTGGCGAGGTGCTATGGTCGTACCCTTGAAGCTAGAAGGTAAGGCTCTGGCTGAAATTAGTAAGAATTCTATTCTCTCGAAAGTCCGGTCGACCGGTGGTTGCCGTCGGCAAAGTAGTTCCCGAGAGCGACGGGGGTGGTCATGGTGCCCCACCCTCCCTTATGACTCTTTTCGACAGTTTCGTCTCACCCCTCAGTGAGTGAGATGTATTGCTATTTGATTTTCGGTGGGGTGAGTGTTGGATGGTGAGTGTTGGATTTCCTCCTCTACGCCGAAATATTGTAATAACATCTCGGTACGAGAAGAGTTCAAGGACGAGAAATACAAATCAATAGAACCATCGACACGTTCATGGTTCGAGATGCTTTTTGGCGAGTCCTTGGACTGATGCGTCTTGTTCTGTCTGTGACCAACAATGTAGGATGAAGTCTCTGGGTCTGTTTGCCGCTTTGACGGTGCTGGCTGCCCACAGGTGAGTTCGCTGATCCTATACGTACATGGTACAAACTTTGGCCTCTGAGGTCCGCTCTTGGTTCACGATCAATCACGGTTTTCTTCATATTTTTGGCCACAGGTAGTCTTTATGGCTCGGAGAAAGGCCCCAAAGTTTTTGGGCCGACGTATGCACGCTTCATTCTTTAGGCAATTTTCGTTCTTTTTGACAAATTTTCACACATTTTGACGAAGATTGGAAATTTGCTTTTGTGAGGCTACTGTGCCCTCCGGTGCCCGTTTGATGATAGGACAAACCAAACAAAATTCCTGTTTTTCTAGTGTTCTTTAGGTACTTTCCTGAGGGTTTTAGTTCAACATTGACTTCTACCTATCTGATGCGTGGGTTTGATAGAAAAAGGATTATAAGTTTTTGTACGCCGCCTGAATAGCAATGGCGCTGGGAAAAGTGGAAACCGTCATTTCTGTGTAGTCCTGAGATTTATGTACCTTTTGCAAGACTTCCTCCGTCCACAAACCCAAATGTTGCCCCTAGATTTGTAAGAATTGACGTGAAGTTTTATCGCTGTAACCAAACTCCAAAACAAAAATATTTCTTTTCAGGCGTTATTTTTAACCAAACACATGGATTTAGAGTTCACATACGTTCTTTCTGCCTGCAAAATCGGATTGCTTGTCCGAAATGACGCCTAGAACGCTTCGTTCTACCCCGCAATGATTACCCAATCTGTGACCGGTGTTAAAATCTTACCACGAAGTACTTTTAGTGACTTTCAGGATTTAGGAGCATCAAAAAAGTCCAGGTACAGGTAAAAATAATAATCTTGCTGTTATTTTATTTTCTTTCCGCATCAATTGCCTACCGCGCTTTGCGACGAAAAATGTGGTCTGTTTGAGTATGCGCTTTTAAGCAATTTTACAGCATTTTTGGACATTTATATGTCGACCACGTCAATGACGTGATCCGACAGAACAACGTATCTTCGTAGGGAATCCCACTGTATACATCCGCTGTTGTGGACGAATGTCACACAATTTATAGCCTTCCTTTCCCTCCTCTCAAAAAGTTTGGGCAATGTCAGATTACCGAATCACTTGGTTTGGGCTGTCAAGCAGTTTTCCCGTTGGATCTGGTTTTGTTAGCTTAATACTTTATTTGCCTTTTCTTCCTGCCCGTCCTTTTCACATGTTCGTTCAAGCGCGGCGCTACGAGCCAGCGATGTACCTGCGGTGGCGCTCAGCTCTGGAGGCTCCATGCCCTTGGTGGGGCTGGGGACTTGGCAGGTACGTAAAAATGCCTGCAAGCTCGTCATGGGAGTCCAATCACTTCAAGTGTGCTCTAAATACTTCTTTTACTGTAAGGACTGAGCATTTACGAATTATCTTTGGGGAAAAGCTGCTAAAGGTATCTACGTGTATTTACAATGAATCCGGATGAATCCTCGTGAAGTTGGGCTACTGAAGATCTTTCCAGGAACATTTTTCTGGAGGTACCTTCGTTTACTCCAGAGATTTGTTTTTTTTTACAGTGTAGCCGGGAATTGCTTTCCAGGTGACAGGTGACCGGGAGCTGGAGCAGGCGTTGGACGCGGCGCTGGAGGCGGGGTACCGCCACATCGACACTGCCACCATTTACAACAACGAGCACCTGATCGGCAAGGTGCTGAAGCGGTGGCTCTCGGAGGGCAAGGTGAAACGCGAGGACCTGTTCATCTCCACCAAGGTGAGGCCTCCTGAGTGTTGTACTCCTAACCTCAAACGCGATGTGTGGAATCTTCGTTCTCCCTCCACACCGAGGGGTAAACACTTGAGTAATACCCTGTACACAAATGTCGGGTAATAGCATTACATTTTGGGACCGACATTTGTGTACAGGGTATTACTCAAGTGTTTACCCCTCGGTGGTGGGAGAACATTGAAAAATGACAAAGTATCAAAAAATGTCATTTTTCAATGAAAACGAGGCGTAATACGTGCGTAATACAAGTGTAATACCCCGTAACAGGGGGTAGTCTGTATACAAGGTTCACCGGAGTGTTTACCCCCTCGCTCCACACTTAAAAGTGCAGAGTTTGTAATGTCCACGCTACTGGTGCACATGTGCAGTTCATGACGTCTGCACCATGCACAAGAGATACGGGCTCTGTGAGCTAATTCACACCATAAGTGTGTACACTGGAAACTCAGAACTCAAATGGTGGCAACTTACTGCGCACCAGGACGTGTAGAAGTTCTCCACACGGTTTGACAGTGCACCATTAGAATTTACAAATGTTGGCTATGATGATGGGCATTGTTGCAGTTGCCAGTGTACGCCATGCGGGCAGCGGACGTGCCAGACCTGCTGAACCAGTCGCTGAGCAGGCTGCAGCTCGACTACGTGGACATGTACCTCATCCACATGCCGTTCGGCGTGAACCGCGAGTCATACAATGGTAGTGTGAATGCTGAAATTTTAGTTGAATCACGGGTGGTCGCATGGCTCGCCGTTTTCTTACAGAATAGGGTACTTGGGAACCGGAACCGGAACTTGAGAGGAAATCAAGAAGAAGGAACGCCGGACTTGAGAATACAACTCTGCGGAAGCGGCAGAACGGCGACGCAGACGCTCATTCTTACACATTTCGCATACTTTGTTCTTCTCGATTTCTTCTCCGAACACTGTTAAAAAATGGTTGCACAGAAACAATCAGATGAGTGAAAATTTAGTCGTTCCAAAACATAGAATTTCATCATGAACCATAGCGAAACAAATGTCGTTGAGTCTAGTAACATTTTGTCGTTGAAGAACAAAATTCTTGTTATCACTCATTACAATACAATTTGTGTGGAAACAACATCTTTTGCAATTATCTGCTCAATTAAAGTATATTATGAATAACCATCTATTTTGTTCTTCTAAGTCATAGGAAAATTACTATTGTTAAAAAAAACCATGCAAAATAAATTTAGCGACAAAAGTACTCTATGAATATTGTCGCAGACATTCCAAAATTTCCTTGGGACTTTCAATACTTGTGGATGATGTGTTACTGTTGGTGCGTTATTACAAGTTAGTTGTTGTGAAATTTTCCCTTGGTTCCAATACGACTACGGTTTAACAAGCTATTTGTTCCACAACAAATCTTGTCGCTAAAAAATTTAGCGATAAATGTGTCGCTAAGTTACGACAAAATTTTTATCAGTGAAGACCTATTGAGGAAATCCGCACTAAAAGTGTTCACTGTTATTCAAGGAACGTGACGTCACGTTCCTTTGAATGTGAAAACTGTCACGTTCCTTTAAACGTGACAAGTCACGCTCAAAGGAACGTGACAGGCTTGGTTCATTTGTCATATTAATTTAAGCGTGACACTAGCCAGCTGGAAAGCAGTCACGTTTCTTTCAACGAGACAAATGCAATGCTCATTTTGACGAGACAATTGTAATCAAATTGGGCGGCAAAGGCTAGACTCATCAGAGAAACCGTTCACGAGAACAGCAGTCTTCATGGCTTACATAAAAACTGAGCGGTGAAACTTACCACCAGCATGTTGGTAAGTTCAAATCATTTCCGCCCAACTCCGCTCTCACATGGACTGGTTTCAAATTTTAGTTCAAAGCCACTTCATACCCAGTCTTTCATTTCAAATGTACTAACCTTACTAGGTACTCTGGGCAGCCCCTCTGAATCAATTTTTGGACAGGGTGACTGCTTCTGATGGTATCCAATGTTGAAAGCAAACCAAAACATTGCTTTCTGTAGTGGCAGACACATTATGAAGGTGACTTGGTTTGCTTTCAACATTGGATACCATCGGAAGCAGTCACCCTGTCCAAAAATTGATTCAGAGGGGCTGCCCAGAGTACCTAGTAAGGTTAGTACATTTTAAACAAAAGACTGGGTATGAAGTGATGGTGGCTTTGAACTAAAATTTGAAACCAGTCCATGTGAGAGCGGAGTTGGGCGGAAATGATTTGAACTTACCAACATGCTGGTGGTAAGTTTCACCGCTCAGTTTTTATGTAAGCCATGAAGACTGCTGTTCTCGTGAACGGTTTCTCTGATGAGTCTAGCCTTTGCCGCCCAATTTGATTACAATTGTCTCGTCAAAATGAGCATTGCATTTGTCTCGTTGAAAGAAACGTGACTGCTTTCCAGCTGGCTAGTGTCACGCTTAAATTAATATGACAAATGAACCAAGCCTGTCACGTTCCTTTGAGCGTGACTTGTCACGTTTAAAGGAACGTGACAGTTTTCACATTCAAAGGAACGTGACGTCACGTTCCTTGAATAACAGTGTTGTTTTCTTGGTTTTTCGTTGTCGCACGGTTTTGTAGGTAAAAGAACTCCCTTTAATCTGTCTGACATTGTCAGAAAATTTTTACTCATCAACAAAGAAGTAATATTAGAATACAAGGTAGGTGTACGCGCGCTTACACCTAAGGGAGAGTGGGGTAATTCCGGACGCTTTTTTTCTTTTTGGTCTTTGAGCTTGAATATGCTTCTTGGGTTAAATGTTATGACAGGAGAGTAAAGTATGGACCTTTACCTTCTAAATGGTATACATGAAAGCCAAATCTCAGCAACGGTTAGGGAGATATAGGCGCCTAACAAAAGCCCTGCACGTGTCCGGAATTGCCCCAGCCTGGGGTAATTCCGGACGACCTATGGGGCAATGCCGGACGACCTTAAAATTTGACACTACTCGAGCTTACTTTCGCTTGTTTTGATGTGAGGCATGCTTTTAGAAGGCGTTCAAGGACATTTGCTGCGAACTGAAGTGTTTGATTATTACTCAAAGCATATTATAAGGAATAATTTCTATCAAAACCCCTAAATTGACAACACTGCGAGGGGTGAATTACTAGTGTACTCATGTGTACAAATTTGACCGTACTCAGTGTACTCACAAGTTTGAAAAAGCTGAAATTCTCTAGTTTTTCGACTGATTTAACGTCGACTGCCGTTAAAAACGCTAAATAAAGCCTTAAAACGTTTAAAATTGTGAAATTTATGAGTAAAGCAAGGTGTACTCACCCGTACTCATGTACTCATGTGTACACCAGAACGCCGAGTGATTCACCCCTCGCAACACTGTCTTGAGTAAAGCTCTTAAACATAGCTGCAATGCTATTTTTCGTTCTTTCTTTATCCTTCTGAACGGTGGGGATGCATGTCCACAATTTTGAACCCACTACCTTAACATTATGCGGGAAATTGAAGAAAATAACCCTTATTGTCCGGATTTACCCCACAGGTAGTGAAAGCCTTTGATGTTCAACTGTAAGAAAACGGCGAGCCATACGAGCACTCCCGAAACGCCAAAGTAAAGTCCAATGACCATATAATATGATAAAATTTTAGTCATGGGACTGAACTTGACGGTAAGGTACGATAAGTACATGGAAATACGAGGGAAAGATGCAGCTTTTGCCTATTTTTGATGGTACTCAAATTTCGTGAAGCGACCACAGGCAAACGGTTTGACCTACTATACTTTGGCGATTTGGAATTCTCCTTTTAAACTGATTATCTTCCTCTGTTAGGCGGGCTTTTGAGTTAGCTTCACTCAAACCCAGTGAAAATCGAAGTGTCCGGAATTACCCCACTCTCCCTTACCTTGGCCTGCGGCGCTGGCCTGCCCTTCGGCAGACTCTCTCGTGACACCGCGCCACTCAAAGAGACCTGATCGAACGTCAAAGCAGCATTAGGTTCCAACTTTTTACCTTTCAAGCACGGGGTCGACCTGGTTGGTTCGTTGGTCAAACTGAATGACACTTTTGTTTTGACTCCCCTAAAATTCTGGCTAACTTTTCTCCCATTAGGCATGGAACCTGGGCCATATGTTGAAATGGGTTCCATTTTCATTTTCAGCACCCCCCCGAAACGTATGTAATGATGTAAAACTTCACTGAGAATCCAAACGCTATGAGTATAGCGTCAATTGGTGCAATGCAAAAGCATTGCACATGAAGTGCAATGCCTCCCATTTCCCATGCATTAGGATAGGGCCTTTTCGGGAAGCATTGCACCAAAGGTGCAATATGGCTGTGGCATTGCACGTATGGTGCAATATCACAGCGCATTGCACCATACGTGCTATACTCATAGCGTTTGGAATCTCAGTGTTAACATGTCAACATATGTAAGGAACATTTATTTTATGCCGATTTTTACGTGTTTTTTGGCTGTTATGATCTAACGGATTCAGATAGAATGCTGAATTTTGGTGTGTGCGGTGAGCCAAGGACATACTTTATGACCCTGCAAAATCTCAGCCAGATCGGCTGAGCCGTTCAGGAGGAGAAGCGCACACACGCACGCACTCACACACACACACGCAGACAGAAAAAGTTTCTAAACCCCACTGGAGTAACGGGCTTCGCTAACAAGCTCGGCCAGTCTAAAGTGTCTTCAGCAGTCTTATAGTGGAGTCCATTTTGTGTCTTTCCATCTGAAGTACTGACTTCAGGCACTGTCTTTCTAGATTTTGTGCTGTCTCCAAAGACTCTTTCCAGCTTTTTAGTGCTGTCTTCAGGCACTGTCTTACAAGAATTTGTACTGTCCTAAAACACACTCTTTTCAGCATTTGTGCCGTCTTCAGACACTGTCTTTCTAGATTTTGTACCGTCCTCAGACACACTTTCCAGCTTGAGAGCTGTCTTCAGCCACTGTCTTTCCACCTGTAGTGCTATCATCAGGCATGCTATCATTTACGGTGTCAATGTAAACAGAGGTAGTTTTAATTTTGTTAGTTTCATCGCCTCTGGCAGCATGCTCGCGGCGTCCTGAACTCTGGCCGACGCAATCCTCTTGTCCTCCGGGACTCGGCCCGACGTCGGCGCGGTCCTCTTGACTCTGCAATAATTCGTAAAAAACATTGAAAAAGGTTGAAGTAATATTTCCATACAGAGTGAATAATAATAAAGAATTGTACCTGTAACATTTTCAACCAGTGACGCCTCTTTGCCTTCAGCCCACTTGGAAAAGGGGTTTCTTTCAATACGTACAACCTTTCCTGATAATTACTGTTGCGTGCCACATGTTGCTGACACGGAACTTGTTTGATTTCTGCAGTAGTGTGACACATAGGCAGGAAAGGACTTAATGTGCTTTATGACGGCTTCTCTTGCAATTTCTGGCAGAGCATGTTTGGGCTTATGTCGACCTCTTGAATCGTCTCTTGCTTCACCTGTCTCCAGAACGTCCTAGGTGTAGTTCAAGCTCTTTGGCTGTCTGTAAGGCAACTGTGTATTTATCGTTGTGGCTGCGAGGCACGAAAGGTTTCGCCATCGACACAATTCTTTCAGCTCCAGTGACAGGTGCCTTAGTTTGGGGTCCCTTCTTTTTAAACCACATAACATCAATGTCATCTTATCTTTTGTGTGAATCACCATTTCTGAAAAAGTACAGCAACATACACAAGAAGAAAAGTGCTAGGGCCACTGAAAATAGAAAGGTGAGTTTTTTGACCCCTTAAACGGTCTTACTGAAATGTACGACCGAAAAAGGGTCATACTGAAATGTAAGACCGAAAAAAGGTCATTCTTCGATATATGGCCGA
Source organism: Thrips palmi (assembly GCF_012932325.1). Lineage (NCBI taxonomy): Eukaryota > Metazoa > Arthropoda > Insecta > Thysanoptera > Thripidae > Thrips > Thrips palmi. The sequence goes on from NW_023144623.1 coordinate 1,425,723, forward strand.
AAAACGGTCATACTTTAGTGTATCACGGGTAAAGGCTGATATATCCCCAAGCTAAACAATAGCCAGTCTCGCTGATGTCTCACCTTATTTTGGTCACACATTCACTGAAAATAGAAAGGTCATACTTTTGACCGCTCAAACGGTCTTACTGAAATGTACGACCGAAAAACGGTCATACTTCGATGTATGACCGAAAAAACGGTCATACTTCGATGTATGACCGAAAAACGGTCATACTTCGATGTATGACCGAAAAACGGTCATACTTCGATGTATGACCGAAAAACGGTCATACTTTATAGTGTATCACGGGTAAAGGCTGATATATCCCCAAGCTAAACAATAGACAGTCTCGCTGATGTCTGACCTTTTTTTGGTCATACATTTAAGTATGACCGTTTTTCGGTCATACATTTAAGTATGACCGTTTTTCGGTCATACATTTAAGTATGACCGTTTTTCGGTCATACATTTAAGTATGACCGTTTTTCGGTCATACATTTAAGTATGACCGTTTTTCGGTCATACATTTGTGTATGACCGAAAATCGGACAGATGTCTCACCCTTTGAATTTCAGTGTTCAAGTATGACCGTTTTTCGGTCATACTTTTTGTATCACCGAAAATCGGTCAGATATCTCACCCCTCGAATTTCAGTGGCAGTTTGGACCTCCGAATGTGCCGAGCCAGGTGGCAGCTGTGGAAAAGCAGGAGTGCACTGAGATTCCAAACGCTATGAGTATAGCACGTATGGTGCAATGCGCTGTGATATTGCACCATACGTGCAATGCCACAGCCATATTGCACCTTTGGTGCAATGCTTCCCGAAAAGGCCCTATCCTAATGCATGGGAAATGGGAGGCATTGCACTTCATGTGCAATGCTTTTGCATTGCACCAATTGACGCTATACTCAGAGCGTTTGGATTCTCAGTGTGTCTCAAGTTACCCTTGCTGTCTCAAGTTACCCCGGTTGACGGAAATATGAGGGAGAGCACATACCAACTTGATTACACGATAGTGATTTTCCACTCTGTGGTGCTGTTGCCTTAATTCCACGGAGTCTTTACGGTTCCTGGAGAGCGATTCTCACGTTTCGGGGTAGTTTTGGCGTCTCTGATTTGCCGAAAGTGAAAAATATCCAATTAAGTTTTTCTGATTATTGGGGTCCTGGATGATACTAGAGTTATGGCAATGGTATTTATAGTAAAGACCTTGTACTACCTTCCTAAAAACATGAGCCATAAGGTATTCCCACACGTTTTAGTGGGTGTTTTGATCACGGAAATTACGTTATCACGGAAGTTACAAAGTGTGAAAATCGGCTTTAACGGCTGACTCGGGCTTGCTGTGGCTTAAATGTCGTTCCAGAGTCAAATGATACTCTAAGCCCGACATTTCAGCGGAAATTTTTTTCACCTGGTACTGCTGCAACATTGGGTAAAGGGTGCCACGGAAGTTACAGGTAATTGTTGATACACGCCATTTTATAATGCTCTAGCCCGCTTTGAGACCGTGTACAGCATCTTAGATTTCCGTGACCCATGCAATTATATCCCAGGGACTCCACTTTGATGGCTTGTGTCATGGAAAGTTTAAAGTTTGGCTTGGGGAGAAGTCCAGAGCTGCCTTTTCGAAATTAGTGTAGTGAAATTGAATACACGGAGGACATTTTTCGTTGCAGCATAAGTACCTTTGAAAGAAGTCTGGCGTGTTGGTCTTCGGTTGAAATTAGGTCGAGACATGCCAAGCTTCGAATCCCCATCGACAGTTGGCAGCATTTTCGAACCACACCGCCACACTGGGGGCGGAAAGTTCGAGTATGTTCTCTTTGGACAATCACGGAAGTTACATTTAGGGTATTCCAAACGCTACGTAGACCAATCCAACGGACGTGAACTTTTCGAAATGTGTGCGTTTAGTGGGCAATGGCCCTCCCTAACATCAGAAACAAACCCCATGTCGATATCTGCGCTCGTTTGGGCACAGGAGTCAGAAGAAACGAAACTACCCCGTAACGTGAGAATCGCTCTGGAGGACCAGGCCTGTGGACTGGACAACCGGTGAGGCACACTCCATCAATTCGATCTCTGCTTTTGCGAATGTTTCATCCGTCTCTGCAAACTTCAAGTTGTTTACTGCGAGTTGAACCAGGAGTCCCTCCCTCATAGATGCTTCTTTTCCACCAAGAGTCTGAAGCAAACACAAATACCCTTTTGCATTAGGAAACACTTTCTTGCAGGCATTTATTTCTGATGCATCCTAGTCTTAATTCTGTCTGCCACTTTATCGGTGACTGCTTCCCTAAATGTCTGGAGCAGTTCTTCGACTGTAGTCTGCTTCTCGTTTAAAACACATGCATAGCCAGGAGAATGACCAGATCCATTACCATCTTTCACCATGAGAATGCTGACTGGCATTCCATGACGGTTGATTGTATGTGTGTTGCGTCATTAGTACGCGCCCAAAATCAATGACATTCTATACTCACCCATTCAGTTTGGATTCTCAGAGCTCATTCGATTCGTAATCATTTGAAACTTTATATTTGAGATTCAAAAGTGCCGCTTCGACTGTCTCTGTTCAAAGGGGTCTCGATCGTCGCCATCGGGCCCAACGACACCGACCCCTCCACGGACCACCGGGCCATCTGGGACGCCATGGTGGCCGAGAAGGAGGCCGGCCGGGCCAGGGCCCTGGGCGTGTCCAACTTCAACGAGAGCCAGATCGAGCGCCTCGTGAAGCACAGCGCGGTGCCGCCGGCCAACCTGCAGGTCGAGCTCCACCTGTTCCATCAGCAGAAGCCCCTCGTCGAGTTCTGCAAGAAGAACAGCATAACGGTGACGGCGTTCTCGCCCATCGGCAGCCCCGGCTCCAAGTGGCTCATCAAGCTCTCGGGGTGAGCGAGGTCGAGGGATGAATCACTAGTGTACACTGGGATTCTGAACGCTGTGAATATAGCACGTGTGGTGCAATGTACTGAGATATCGCACCATACGCACTTCAAATTCAAGTGTGAGACAGTCTCAAACTATTTAGTACGAACCATTGTGTCTCACGCTTACAAGCGTGAGCCCCGTTTGTCCCACGCTTGCAAGTGAGAGACACCATTTGTCTCACACCTACACGTCGTGTGAGACACGTCTTGTCTCACACTTGCAAGCATAGGTCCTGTGGCATTGAACCAAAGTGAACCACAGATACTCTACAAATCGAAGAGAGTACATTGTATGCTGTAACTGGAGCATGCCTGCAAGCACGCTTTAGCTAGCGCATGCCTGCCAAGCATGTACTTACTAGTGCATACATGCCATGTACACGCTTCCTGATGCAGGCAACTCCCTATCCCCTATCCATATGCAGCATGCACTAGATGCATGCTTCAGTTTGCGTGTACATGGCATGTATGCACTAGTAAGTGCATGCTAAACCGTGTTTAACACATGTTGGTGTGAGACAAATGGTGTGTCACACTTGCAAGCGTGGGACAAACGTGGTTCACGCTTGTAAGCGTGAGACACAGGGGTTTGCACCAAATAGTGTGAGACTGTCTCACACTTGGATTGGCCGACACGGCTTCTCCCCGCAATCGAAATTAAAGTAAGAATCTACCGGGAACACGAATTGTATGTTCAGGAAGGAGCTTCCCGATCTGTTGAACGTCCCCGAGGTCCTGGAGATCGCCAAGAAGCATCGCAAGACCGCCGCACAGGTGCTGCTGCGACACATCCTGCAGAAGGGCATCGCCGTCATTCCCAAGAGCTCCACCCCCGCTCGAGTTCGCCAGAACATTGACGTACGTGTGTGCACACTACAAACCTAACTGTCTACTAAGTACACACTTACAAATGCATGCGTGGCAAGTACACACTTACAAACGCATGTTTGGCCAAGTACACACTTGCAAACGCATGCTTGGCTCCATACAACTCCATGCTAAGCATAGGCGTTTACCATAGTACCCTTATAAGGGTACTTGGCCAAGCACGTTTTTGGAAGTGCGTACACTGCAAAAAAAAAAAGTGTGGATAGTACAACAAAAGTACAACAAAAACTGTACAATAAAAGTACAACAGGGATTGTAGAAAGTACAGCGAGAATTGTACAAACCACAACGAGCCCTGGATGGCACAGCACCCATCATGCCGGCTCCATTGTACTTTGTACAACAATTGTTGTACTTGAAAAGTACACTAAATTCCTGATAAAAAATTTGCCAGAAATTTGTGTACTTTTGTTGTGGTTATTTCCTGCAGCGTACTTGGCGAAGCATGCTTTTGTAAGTGAGTACTTGCAAACACGCATATGGAAGTGAGTATTAAGTAGACAGTTTGGTTTGTAGTGTACTGTGCTGAAGTGAACATTGAGCAGTGTGCCAACAGCACCGAAGTGGTCAGAGGCACTATCTTTTTTATCCTTACTGGTCTGTTGTCAGATTTTGGACTTCAGCCTCGACGACGAGGACGTCGCCAGTTTGGATTCCCTGGACAAGGGCATTGACGGCAAGCTGTTCATCATGAAAAACATCGGCGGGTGGGTCATTGGTCATTGTCACTATGGAGGAGATATAAAATCAGATCGTGTCACTTGCGACTTGGGCTGAGGTACACGACCGTGCGGCGCTCATCGAATTTTAGATCGCGGCATTCCGCTTCTGAAAGAGGAGCACTACACCTACCATTGTAGCTGGTAGTTTACGCTAGGTCCGGGCCACCCCTTCCAAACATCCTGCACTAAACGTCCTGTGGCTGAAAACAACCTTGTTTCATTTACTGAAAGAAACCGAAATGGTTTTAATCGTGGCGACAAAAATACCTTGCTCCTCTAAAGAAAAGAATAACATCTTTCTAGCCTAAACCTTAATTTGTCATACGTCATGACCACACCCTGCTCTTTTTCAGGTCGGTGAACCATCCCGAGTACCCTTGGACCAAACTCCAAAACGAAGCGACCTCGTGAGAACGCACTTGGTGCGCTGGACAAGAGTGGTATTAGGTGATAGGTTTCGTAGGTGATGGTTTCCCTGTAAACAGAGCATTTATTAAACTCAAAACCCCAGCCACTGGTTGCCCTGTAAACACAGCATTTATTAAACTCAAAACCCCAGCCACTGGTTGCCCTGTAAACAGAGCATTTATTAAACTCCAAACCCCAGCCACTATTACTCGGTCAGGTGTTGTTTGACTCAGTCAACAAACGCGTTCCAGACAGACTCCTGTATTGTATCTCTGACGTACCCCACTTACTGAAGACAATCAGAAATGCCTTCTTTAACTCAAGAAAGAAAACAAAGAATAACAAGCAAAGCCCAAGGCTTCTCAAGAAGAATGGTGAATATACAGTTTGGGATAGAACTATTAGGCTTTATGTGTCCAAGAGAGACAAAGCATTGAGTAAATCTCGAGGGGTTACCCACTCCGGGAATCGTGTGTACACTCAGTCCGGGAATCGTTCGTAATTTGCTCAAAATGTTATCGAAAATCTTAACAGTTTCAATAGAGAGGGATATGTAATAGATACAAAACACTCAAACGCTAAGAAAGATCTTCAAATACCTCTCCTTTTCTGCAAGATTTGTTCAGAAATCGCGGGAATCCGGAATCGTGTGTACGCCCAAGTACCGAGTGGGTAACCCCTCGGTAAATCTTACCAGCTTAATGCACAAAACGTGTACCCTGACAGCTACATCAGAATGAAGGTAAAACCTGCCGGAGAAGTGACGAGTCACACTGTGGGAAGGGTTGGGTTCTCTACCCATGGTTTAAGAAAAAACTATAGACGGCTTCTTACATACACTATCGAAGATGTCCAGGACTTTGAGAACGGAGCTGAAGGAAGCAGATTCCAAGAGCTGCTGGATTTTGTGTCTTAGTGCAAGTAGACAGCCTAATGTAAACTGTGCTACCTTGTAGAGAGGAATTGGCTTGTTTTTTTATTGAACAAAATTCTGCACTAATATAAAGGAATGTTGTGGACAAGGGCGTATTTTCTACAACGTTTCAACAAAAATATACATATACGTAATTCCAAAAACATAACCAAACACATTTCACTAAAGCCCCCCCCCCCCTCCCTCCCAATAAACAAAAGACGATTCCAGCAACTCCAACCACACTGTAACAAATAAGATTTAAATTAATAAAAACAAGTAAACTGTTTTCATTTGCAACTGAAACAATCACCTAGTCCTTCATCACTACTTTCATGGCGGGACCCTCATTCGTGCAACTTCTTTTCAGTGATGAGTATTCCACGCTAGCTGAAAGATAGTTTGCAGACATCTCCCCCACTGTCTTCACCATGTAAAAAGCCATGTCAATATCTGCATCAATAAAAGCACAAAGTTAAAGGTAAATTCATCATTACAATCTACATTAAATAAATAAACCCCATCATCACCATCTTTATGGATTTTTGCTATGTTGGTGAGTTTCACTTGGTCATACTAGACAACAGAATACGGCTTGTCAATGCCTAATGCAGAATTCATCTTCTCCATAGTTCCATCATACATGTTGGCAAATGACTTCGGTAAATCAGTGACAAATTCAATATTACCTTCATCAATTACATTTGCCTTCAAGCCTTCAGTCGCTTCGAGTAGTCTCTGAAATATTCTTCATACAACATTTCTGTAAAAGTGTCAAGTCACCAAATGATGGTTAAAGGTCGGCTTGACCAAGACATCCAATTTCATTATCACTCATCTGAAACAAAAGATTAAACTGTTACAGAAAATGTACGTCAATCACTGCTAAGCGGGAAATTTTGTCATGAGTGATCTGACATGGAACAGCTCATCAGCAGGGGGCGGCAACGGCCTAGGAAGCGCGTGAAGCCATGCGCGAGCAAGGTGCAGGGGTTACTTACTTTGCTTCGATTGGAAGATCTAGCCCGTTGAATGCAAAACGCTTTGCGCAGATCAAAAGAGCACAAAATTTAAGGTGCATTAGGCCTAGTAGACTGCCCGATACTTCCAATTCAACCGAACACAAGGGCGGAATCATTAACATCAACATGGCGCATTCGAGTTTCTCCTAAATTTTATGATTTCACGTGTTTTTCGGTGTTTTTACTGCACCTAAATCTAACGTCAGAGGGTAGTTTCGAGAAGAGCAATAAGCCTAATGCACCCTAAATTTGAAGCCCTTTCCATCGGTGCAAAGCGTTTTGAAAAACACAGTCTAGTTTTCATAATCTGGAACAAATGCACAACCTCTGCACTGACGGCGCGAGCATCGCTTCACGCTCTCCCTAGGCCGTTGCCACCCCCTGTCATCAGCGAAGGCCATCGCAACCCTTTTTTTAAAACCACATGTGGAGACATTAAAAGCCAAGCGAGTGGGGAATCGAACTCAAAGACTGGCTGTAAAATGAAGAATAACTTATGACACATTGTCCTTGCACTGCTGAGCTTACCTGGTCATTTAACCACATTGGTGGCTTCAATGTTCGCAGGTCCATGAGAAGGATAGACATATAGAAAAGACTTTTTGGATAACTTCAAGTGAATCCATACCCTCATCATCCAAAATTTTTGTAACTTCAATCTGAGGTCAATACATATCAAGGAATAAAAATTTTATCGCATTACAACAAGGTCAACCGTTTTTGGGAGCAGACTGGGCACGGACGTAAGTCAACCCAATCCAAATAAGTGAATGATTATTTGCACAAGAACACACAAGCCTCAGTCTTCAGTTCTGGACGCCTGCCAGTCGGTTTGCTTAATCCATTTACTTGAAGGGAATCATTTATGAGGGTAGTTTTCTGTGTCCTAAGGCGTAGGTACACATCAGGGCTCAACAGCCTCATTGGTTCTTCCAGAGACGTATGTCTCTGAAGTATGTGTGTGTGTCCTGAACTATTGACAGTTCTTCTGACACCTTCTGTTCAAGAGTAGCATGGATGGACATCCAACTGACTGAGACTGCTGAGCTTACGATTTCCATGCTTCCACCTTCAGCTTTATTTTTTTGGCCTGCTCCTCCGCTCTGGCTGTCAGGGCATCTTGCCCCTTTATTTTTCTTTTTAATGTCGCATCCTTAAAAAAAAAAAGAAATAATTTTAAGACAGGCTGGCAACAGATCAAAAGGGACAGAATAAGAAACAAACTGAAGTCGCAATCAAATATTTACCTGTTTCAAATTGGTCTCATTTTCCGTGTCAGCATCATTTATCTATCACAGTTATCAGATTCATCCACTTCCAAAATTGTCTCCATTTTTTGATATTTTTTCCCCTTTAAGGGGGGACCCTGGTGAAAAAATCGCCAAAATTCCAAAAAATAGTATTTTCACAGTTCATAGATAAAAATGTGCATAGAAGGTTTCAAATTCTACAGGTTCAACACCTTTAAGCTAAGTGGGTAGTTTCTTTATCATTTGGAAGGAAATAACATTGAGATCAGTTGTCGTTGGTTTCTACGCTCAACTTCACAGCTTTGCTCAGTCGACAAAAAAATTTGTCGTAGAAAGACTTCCTGCGTTCCTGGTTGACACCTACATGAGTCGTCTTGCATGGACTCTATTCATTGATGACTTGTCGACAAATTTTAGTGACGGAATCTTGATATCAGCCCTACTTTTTTTAAAACACACCTAAAAGTTTGAAAAAAGGGAAAAAAATCAGTTTTTTATTAATGTTGGAATTTGAAAACTCATACACTGAGAAAACAAATGCGGAGGATTCCGCACAATCTGATGCGGTGTAATTTTCTATCAATTTGACCGCACTAACTGATGCGGAGAAGATTGACTTCATTTACTCCTGCGGTGTGTGCCAAACTGATGCGGTCTCAGTTTTGACCGCATTAGTTGAGGTGGATTTGAAGATCCCACGATATTTACAGCAGTGGCAACTTCCCTTCCCAGTCCATCCTCAAAGTGGTTACGTTTACTTGGCCATCTCATTTACTTCTTAAACAATATTATTTGGGAAACCAGTACATACCTGTCATGTAGATGTTTGTAACGCTGAGATGAGCGTAAAGTTAACAGCGATATCAGCCTCATTAAGTAGTTTTTTTTTTTAAATAAAAACCAATGATTGAAACTGCATTTTTTTAGAGATGAATTGTTACACAATTTGAAAACACAATTCAAAATTCTTTTTATCTTTCAAGTCCTCGGCAGTCTTCGGTGAGAACAGCACTGAGGTTTCCAATGTTGTCCAGCCCAGGGCAAGGTTGAGGTTAAGTGACCGGGTTGCTTTGGCACAAATATTTTCAATACTGCAATATAGAAGCATGTCAACACATGCGAAGCACTACAGTACAACTGTATTTTAGTAATATTCATAGTTTTATGCTTTAAAACATCCACAACTATTGAAAAATCGTTTTTTCACACAAAGAAAGTTCAAGACACACACTCTCATAGAGAACAACAGAACAAGCCTAACAACAAGAAGATGGTAGTGCCAACCTAAGATCTTGGGAACGTGCTAGCGTTAAAGTAAAACCAACTTTGGATGTATTTTAGAGATTTTTAAGGGAATGGTTTGTTTCTTAAAGCTTAAAATTTGATGAACGACTCACACAAAAGAACAACTTTATAGTTAACTTTCTGACTCATAAGAAGTTATTTTCTTATGTTGGCACTCCTTTGTTTTTGTTTAGCTTATTTATTTTGTTGTTGATTTGTGTGATAGTGTCAGAGATTTGAAAGATTATTCCTTTAGAAAACGTTCTTGCAAGGGTTTGGAATGATTCAGACCCTGAAATTATGAAATAACCTCAATCAAAGAAATGCTGTAGTGCGTCGTGTGCGTTGACTTGTTCAAATACAGCAGCACAGACAATTCTTCAGTCAAGCAGCCGGCGGGTTTAACCTTACCAGCATGCAGCATAGCCTGGCTCATGGAAACTAGTATCACCAAGAAGTTTGAGGCTAAAAATAATTTAAAGTGATGAATAACAATAGTTTGATACTGCATTTGGAACAATATCCAGTGTCAATCAACATTTTATACAGCCAAAATTATTATTCCGTGGCTTGCTGTTTCAAACACAGGATATTTACTCATCGCAGCGTTACAAACATTTACATCAAAGGTATGTGTTAGTTAGTCAATGATAAGCATCAGAAGTAAATGAGAACACTGCAAAGCCAGTGGTAAGTTAACTTGCCACAAATTTGGCAAGCCGTTTTGAATGCCAAAATTTGGCAAGCTATGGTCGGAAATCCTCACAAGCTTGCCAAATTTTGGCAAGCTATGGTCTGAAAGCTTCAAAAGCTTGCCAAATTTTGGCAAGCTGCGGGTATATCCAGGCCAAGCTTGCCAATTTTTGGCATTCAAAACCGCTTGCCAAATTTCTGGCAAGTAAACTTACCACAGGCTTTGTAGTGAAGGCACAGTACATGCCATCCTTTTCTGGTTGTCCAGTAAGAGACGGAAAGTTGGTAGCAGCCGCTAGCTGTTTGGCTGTTATGAAATGTAGGACTCCGCATCTGTTCATGCGGTCAAAATGGAAACCGTATCAGGAAATGCGGTTAAATTTTACACCGCATGACTCCTGCGGTGAAATTGCATCAAAATCCTGGCTATTCAGGTGACCGCATCACTTCATGCGGTCACTTACCTAAACCGCATTTCAAATGCGGAATTCTCCGCATTTGTTTTTTCAGTGTATCTCAGGACAGAAGTTGAATTTGAAAATTCCGTCACTAAAATCTCTTATCTTTAGGATAACCCAAAAAAAATTTCAAGACTTTCCGTCCCAATGAAAGACGCAGGAAGATTTTTCCCCAACGCTCCAAAAAACACTAAAAAGCCACTTTTCTCAGAGACCGTTCAACATTTTGGGTTGAATTTTGTTTTGGGAACTCACCATAATGAACCTCATAATTAAGCAAAGTTTCAACTTTCTGGGATTATTTTGAAGCCTACTTGAAAGTTTCACCAGGGTCCCCCCTTAACCCAGGCTGGAGTTTCCTTCGTTTTTTTTGTGTCACCTGTAGGCATAAGCACACTGCAAGAAAAAGTGTGAATAGTACAACAAATGTACAACAAAAACTGTACAATGAAAGTACAACAGGGATTGTAGAAAGTACAACGAGAATTGTACAAACCACAACGAGGCCGGGACTGCCCAGCACTCGTCATGCCGGTTCCATTGTACTTTGTACAACAATTGTTGTACTTTGAAAGTACAATAAAAACCTGATAAAAAATTTGCCAGAAATTTGTGTACTTTTGTTGTGGTTATTTCCTGCAGTGCACAGTTGGCAACAGCAAAAATTAGTAAGGGGGTATGGGGCGATTTGTAACTGAGGCGATTCGTAACAAATGCGTTTATTAATTTAAGTGGAGGGAGCAGAGGAAAATCTGAGTATGGCCCCTCTTTCGCTTCAAGTACAGGGTCCTTGAACAATCGAAGCAGATGTGATCGGTGCTCAGGTATAGTTTTGAAGGGCGTCTGAAATATAGGGTACACCGAAATTTCGGCAAACAGGCAAATCTTTTATTTTGAGTTCAAGGAAGTTTCTGTTTGAGGCTCCCCAGGTATGAATCACCATCGAAGTACCGTTGGGGCCTTGAAGCGTGATCCCTTTACAATGTAAACACGTGGCATAAGTTGCTTTTACTTTGTCCAGTGATAGTTAGGGACGGATTTCTTGCGTAACAGGCATTTGGGGTGATTCGTAACAGACCCGTTTAAAAACAAGAATTTAAGTAGTTTTTGCTGTTAAACGCTTGACTTATTTCTCGAATCGTCTGCTGTTTCAAGAACCTATATAGCCCCAATCCGACTGACTCACTCACTCACTCACTCACTCATAGAAATGTTTGGGGTCAAGGAGTGGTCGTAGAGACATGCGGTTTTTTCCATTCGATTCCAAATTTTATGGGAAAATTGGGAAAAATCCCAAAAGTTGAAAATTCCTAACCGTTTCCGAGCAAACCTACTTAATCTTCAAAAAAGCGGACCAAATTCCTCACAGTTTCCGAGCAAACCCACTCAATCATCGAAAAAGGGGACCGACCGACTAAAAATTTTTATTCGCCCCATCGGTAGGTCTGGTCGAGACATTTCCGAAACTGTGCCGCAATCGGGTCCCCGTCACCGGCAACATCCTAAAAACGCTATTATAAAAATATAAAAATAGGCCTAAATTCAACAAAATCCACTCAATCTTCAAAAAAGGGGACCGACCGACTGAAAATTTTTATTCGCCCCATCGGTAGGTCTGGTCGAGACATTTCCGAAACTGTGCCGCAATCGGGTCCCCGTCACCGGCAACACCCTCAAAACGATTAAATAGGCCTAAATTCAACGAAATCCACTCAATCTTCAAATAACAGGAAAAGTAGCGATATACATCGGCAACTTTGGCCCGTCCCGTACATTTAGAAATGTGTGAATTTCGCTAATGTTTAACCCTAACGGGATTTGAACCTCAGTGTGGGGTCCAAATTTATGTTATTTTCGTCATCAGCACCTTCAAAAACATCAGAAACAATGCAAAAACTCGAGTAAAAAGAATGTTGAAAATATACCCCACTGGGATTTGAACCCGGGTCCAAACTTCTCCAATTCACTTGAAACTGGCACCGTTGGTTTTTTCTCGTCGCCCTGATTCCAAAAATACCCCTACATGTCCTGCTAGCTGTATCCGTTGCCGAAATCCCCTTCGACCCCACGTAGACCATGATGCACCTGCAGCAGCGCCCCCGGGGCTCGGATCGGATTTGCTGCCACCGGGCGGTTCTAAGGGTCACCCAAGGAGGCTGCATACCAAATTTGGTCAAGATCGGACCACGGGAAGTCCTCGGACGAACGGACGGACGGACGGACGGACGGACGCACAGCAGGGATCATCCTATATGCCCGTCCCTCCGTCATTTTTTTACAAAAAATAAACGGGACGGGCCAAAAAGGGGACCGACCGACTGAAAATTTTTATTCGCCTAATCGGTAGGTCTGGTCGAGACATTTCCGAAACTGTGCCGCAATCGGGTCCCCGTCACCGGCAACACCCTCAAAACGATTAAATAGGCCTAAATTCAACAAAATCCACTCAATCTTCAAGAAAGGGGACCGACCGACTGAAAATTTTTATTCGCCCTATCGATAGGTCAAGTCGAGACATTTCTGAAACTATGCCGCAATCGGGTCCCCGTCACCGGCAACGTCCTCAAAATCATCAATCAAGAACCTACATAGCCCCTAAATCCGACTGAGTCCCTCACTCACTTTTTTTGGGGTCAAGGAATAGTCGTAGAGACTTAAGGTTCTTTCCATTCGACTCCAAATTTTATGGGAAAATGGGATAAAATCCCAACAGTTGAAAATTCCTCACCGTTTCCGAGCAAACCTACTCAATCTTCTAAAAAGGGGACCGACTGACTAAAAATTTTTATTCGCCCCATCGGTAGCTCTGGTCGAGAATTTCCGAAACTGTGCCGCAGTCGGGTCCCCGCCACCGGCAATGGGGTAAATAATCATCAATCATCAAGAACCTATATAGCCCCAATCCGACTGACTCACTCACTCACTCACTCACTCACTCACTCATAGAAATGTTTGGGGTCAAGGGGTGGTCGTAGAGACTTCCATTCACCTCTATCCTTGTCAAAGTAGTCTTCAATATTTTCCGGACCTTGTATGCACCCATTGACTGCCACAGTAGCCAAAGCAATACAAGCTATCTATTTGGGCAGTAAAAGTATAGCTTAATTATATGGTCAAAAGTTGTTAAATAGACCTTTCAAAGAAGCAGTACATTTACTTCCTTTGAAAATTTGCCTTTGGTCACCTTGGACGTACTGAAAATATTTCGGCACGCGCCCCACACATGCGGGGGTCTGGGGGCGGAGCCCCCAGCGAGCAGCGCGAGTTATTCCAATACATTTACACAGCTCGAAATGCATTTTATAGCGAGTTATTCTATTCTTTCCTCTAAAATTGAAAAAAAGGGAGGTAAGGATTGACATAGCCTATCAGTTAATGCTCAGGCGGTCAACGGCAGCTTGTAATGTAGATTTTTAGACGTCTGCATGACACCCGAAGAACAACTGGTGGAGGAGATAACATTCCCGACGATGTTTCAATTAATGTGTAGGATGTTATGAAAAGCCCCATGGCTGTTACAAATCACCCCATGCTGGGGCGATTCGTAACAGCATGCAAGGGTTTGGCAAACGTCTTAGATTTCAAAGATTTCGGACTCCAGATTGATCCAATGGAGCTGCACAGTCTAGATGAAGGGCCAGACTGCTCAACTGGCACAAGTTTGACACCGATATGCAGAATGTTCTTAATTTTGTATAGAGAATTCCGAAATCTGTTACAAATCGCCCTATACTCCCTTACCAGTAGAAAAGAGAGTTCCACGTAGAGCCCTAGATATAGTCCAATATCGATCCTACAAGAGTTCCTGGGCCTGAATTCTTGGTCTATATGTTGTGACTTAAATTTATTACATCCATTAACATCAATAGATGCATGGGAATGTAGCTAATTACCCACTGTCCCAAGTTACCCCCGGTCATGCACTGTAAAAAATTATTGTGAATTTATGAAAAAAAATTTACAAATTCTCTGTGAAGTAACAATAACATTTCGTTATTTTATGAAATTTATTCGTAGAGGCCGTTTTATGAATTATTCATCACAGAAATCTTGTTAAAATGATGCACTATTTTATTGTGTCCTCGCGGAAGGCGGCGCAACCCGGGTGGGGGCTGGTGGTGGGGGAGCCCAGCCCTACTTTCCTTGCGTTCCTGTGCCTCTTCTGCCTGCCGAGCCGAGTCCGTCGTCTGCCGGCCGTCCTGTGTCTGAGTGTTGTGTAAAATTGCCTTGCGTTGTTGTTGTTGCTTGTAAGTTTAGTTGCAGTTGCAAGAGTTGCGCTTCAGCTCCAACACAGCTCCGGAGCAGGTCGCTTCTCGTCTGCGAGCCACTGCCATTTCATCTCCTCTCCTGTTTCCTGCGTTTTGCACGTTGCCCTTGGCTGCCTCGTCTTTGGCCTGGAAGTGCTTTTCCAAGTATGGCATCACACTACTCTGATCTTGATTGCGACGTGTGGACATTCACGGCAGAGGAAAACGTGCTTTTCACCATCCCGTCTTTTACTGAAGATGTGTGGAAGAGGGACCCAACCGTGGTTGAGGCCGGTGTTTTCAAGGTATGACCTAACCTCTACGAATCTTTGAGTGTTTTTCTGTTTTCTTCCCACCACGCCAATGCGTTCCATTGTTATCATAGGTGACGCTCGGCGCCTCCTGTGCGGGGACGGGAAGCTCTCTGCAACATATCATTGATGTTGGGATGCGGCGAGGATTGGAGGATGCTGCTGCAAAGCACAACCTTCTCGTCTTTCGTGATGCACCAAACCTCTCTGGACATCGGTCGTTTTCGCCCAACGCGGATTCTACGGAAAAAGAAGATGGTGAGGGCGACGGAGACGTGCGAGATGTTGACAAGGATCGCGCAGACATCGCTCGGTTCCTTCAGGCTGCGAAGTGTCCTGCATCTTACTGTGCAGAGGCCTGTTGATGGGTTTTGTTGTTTCTTATGGTGGTTGGGTGCTGAGGTTTCATGTTGCTGCGATATCTTGTGCTTCTTTTCAGTTCGCGGGCCCTTGCAGAGGATGTTCCTAAGTGTGAGGATCCGATCGCTGTACTTGCACATTATTTTAAAGATGGGGTACCATCTATCTGTGTGCGAACTCCTGCCCCGAAGAGGGTCGTCTCAAAACTTGTAAAGCAAGGCATTGAAGATCAGAAGAGAACCCAGAAATTTATTCGTGGTTTGCTCAGGTTGCCTGTTCCTGACGTACATTAAGGAATGCCTTGCTAAAGACGTTCGACATGATGTGGTAGATTGCGGATGCACTGGGTGTTGTGGTGACTCAGCATTGAATTTTCAGAAGGCAGGCGCTGCAGTATATGGACAAGCTATAGGGATCACAGTCGAAGATGGAGTGAAGATGACAAACCACTTTAGGATGTATGCTGTTGCCTGCTCTTCCATTCTACGAATATTACCCCGGAAGTATCCAGGAATCACTTCGCCCATGCTCTATTTTGGAAGCGCACATGCCTTTTCCCCGGCTCATGTTGAAGACCTCCTGCTTTTCTCCATCAACTATATTCATTTTGGTCATCCCAAAATCTAGTGCGTGCAGCCTGTGTTGCATTTAGTCTGTGTCATCAATTCATGTCAATACCTAATGCATCCATCTCCCTCCTTTGTTCTTCAGGTTTGTAGTTCCCCCCAAGCACTCGGGACTGGTGCATGGGCTTTTAGCTAGTTCATCAGTCAGCACATTCAACTGCAGCTGTTCAAATCTGCTCGCGCACAAATACTTCATGCTCACTCCAGACTGGCTAGTGGGTGATTCCGTGCGTAGGGGCCGTTTTAGCCACCTAAGAAAGTCAAGTAATCAATCTTGCTTGTTCGGCCGGAATTTGGCCTAGATGGCATCAATTGAACCCCAGAAAGACACTCTGAGCGTGGGCGAGCTAAAAGTTGACTCTCGTTTTCTCCCCCTATAAAATATGACGAAATTAACTGAAAATATGACGGAAATTACGCTTCACGGAAATTACAAACAGGTGTTTCTGGCTCACTTCAACTGCATATCGCCACAGAAATATGCCATAAGTTTGGCACACTAGTTCGACGTCAAGACACATCTTTTCACGTGTAGGATGTCTTTCAAAACCCAATAGACGAGGAGCGAGAGGGGCATACGGAAATTACACCAATTGTTACAACCCACCGATTTCACACACAACTTCCACTCGCACACTCACCCCCCTCACTTTTTCGCCACCGAAATTCTTTCATATGGTAAACAGACCGTGCTGATTCTGAATACGGCGGTTGTTTTGAGCAGGAAGCACTCCTAGTAGTGTTTTTGGTGCTTACTTTGAAACCGCTAAGGTAAAAGTCGGGGTACGGTGGACATTTAGTACGCGTTCTGAAAGTACAGTTCCAATCAATATACGATCTTCGAATTCAAGCAAGAAAGTCACTATTAGTTAAAGATTTGATGGGTGTGTGTGGAATTCGAAGATTTGAATGGAACGAAGGGTTATAGAGCCGCAAAGTTGGTGTAAGGTGCGAATGGACATGACGGAACTTACAAAATCAACCCTTTTGGCCCCTCTCCCGCGTCACATATTAGCTTTGAAAGTCCGTATACAAAGGGAACAAGCTATTGTAGTGCCAAACAAGATTCTTAAGTGTATAAATGGACTGCACTCGAATAAGTTCGCTCTGGGGAGGGTGTGGACACGAAAAGGCCCTCTACGCGCGGAATCACCCTAGTACAAAACATGATTCCGTTTTACACTGAGAATTGGTGGCCGGCATTTTTGCCGGCCCCGAGCCGGACCCCGCCTGCCGGCCGAAGCCTATACAATAATGCCGGCCGCGGGTCGGCATTTTGCAGACACGCGACCCTGGCCCGCAGGACGCGCCCCGCCAGGGCCGGGACAAATCTGGCGGCCTCCGCCGTCAAATTATGACGGCCGATGCCGCTCCGCTTGGGCGGCGGGCAGCCCCGCCTGGAGGCCGGGGTCGCGGGAAGTGCCAGCCGCGGGGCGGTGCGAGGGTGCGGGTCGGAGCGTTGAAATGTGCCGGCCCGAGCTGCGTGATTGTGCCCGCCCGGGTCGGCGCTAATGCGGGCTGGGTCCGTCTGGAGCCAGTTTGGAGCCCTGCACGTCCGCTGGTCGCGGCAAATGTGCCGGCGGTCTGCGTGAGTAGCGCGTGTGATGCGGTTTCTGGTCGGCATTTTGTGGCGGCTCTGGTCGTGTAATTATTGTGACAGCCAGGGCGTGCGGATTGTGGCCGCCCTGGGCGGCACTTCGTGCGCAGATGGACAGGGTTAATTGTACACTGACAAAAATAATTATTTATAATAAATAAAATTTATTATAATTATATTAAAAATACCCGTATCAATAACATAGGCACTTAGTCAATAATTTATAAGATATAAAATTTAACACGCGGGCCAGCTGAGCGGCTGACTGAACTTGGCGTACTGGCGCGACGCGGCGCACGACATGCACGCCTCAGTGATCACGCCGGTATCGAGGAGTCTGGAACTGGTTCTCAACTGGCTTGATTTTCTGTTGGACAGAGCACAAAAGGATGTCAGCACTTATCTCTACACACATTCATAAAAACCGCATCTGGCTGATGCCAGCGTAGGATGTCACCTATCTTAACAAAAGGTGAAGAGGACTAATAACTTACCTTCCTCCAAGCTCTCACTGCTGGCCGGTTTACTTCTGCGACTCTCTCGACAGTGGGGTCAACTGGGTCCTTGGGAACTTTCTGTTTCCGGCCATTGTAATTGTAGCCTTTCCTGGACCTTGCCTCTAGGACTGCAGTATCGTTGTCCCTTATTGCCTTCTTCTTCAACTGGTCCAACTTGTTGGACAGTTGCATAAACCAAGTTGTCTGTTGGTCAGAACAGACCAGAGTTTAAAAAACACAGTTGGGGAAACAAAACACAAATGGAGAGATGGCCCATCGTAGCACATTTACGTACCTCCTCCATGGCTGTCTTTTCCTTTGACCCAGGAATGTGGGCAGGGGCTAGCCGGATGTCCTCATCATCACTCCCGGGCGTGTCAGCAGCGTTTTTGTGGACTCGAAGGAACGCAGTGATTACCCTGCACACATCAGAACTCGTCATCTTGGTAGGTCTCCATCTCTGGGCACATGTCTGTGAAAACGGTTAAAGACATCATTAGGGTGCATTGATCAATTATTCCAACTAACATGGCTTGCAGATATGTCTGTTTTTTCATCGTGATAAACTTTAATTAGTGTGATGATCTTACACTGACTCGAGCAATCTGACGAACTTAGAGATTTCTTTGTTTATTGAATATCATCTATATGGATGATCTTAGACTAAAACTACCTATATTGTGAGTGAGTGTGAGTCATCTTAACAAGAATTTAAGATTTAAACACCAAACATTTTGATAAATTAGTTGACTTTTTGTTTCCAACAGTGTACTTTCTATTTACTAACTTTTTTCAAACAAATTCAAAGATTTGTGACTTTATTTTTGTAGGAGAAGCTTTGCAATGAAGTAAACTCAGTGCACAGTAAAAATCTCTGATGGGAATTCATGAGAAGTTGTTGAATTAATGTCACTCGTTAGTGAAAAGCCATTATCGTAATTAGTGTTAGGGCATATTTTCATATCTTAATAACTTTGGGCACAGTCCTTCTAGACTCACAATTCTAGTCATAAATCCAAGTGGCTGTCATGCTTGCATGAATTTAATATATAAAGAGAAAACATGTCGAATAAAAAGTTCAGTTTTCAAAGATATTAGTGTATTAGACATTTGCAACTTTCCAAACCAAATTCAAAAGATTTGAAAGTTCATTCATGCTGGAGAGGCTTTGTTTTACATCAAAGCTACTTGCTGCAAAGTTTCAAGGATACATGTTCACTCATTGTATCATTTTTTCTTCAGAACCTAACTGTGAGTGTATCGGCAGATTTGGAGCCGAAGTTGGTCCAACTTTTGTTTGAGGTTAAACTGAGATCTGTCATGCCTTCTGGTGTCTTCTTATTCAAGCCTGAGTCCTTCAGATATGAATTTAGACAAAAATAATTTTGAATTTTCATTAAAAAGTTGGGTTTTGGCTTATAACAGTAAACTAAGCATTTCCTAACTTTTAGAACTAAGTATGAATACTAAAGACATGAAATCTATTGGAGAAGCTTTGCAATGAAGTAAACTCAGTGCACAGTAAAAATCTCTGATGGGAATTCATGAGAAGTTGTTGAATTAATGTCACTCGTTAGTGAAAAGCCATTATCGTAATTAGTGTTAGGGCATATTTTCATATCTTAATAACTTTGGGCACAGTCCTTCTAGACTCACAATTCTAGTCATAAATCCAAGTGGCTGTCATGCTTGCATGAATTTAATATATAAAGAGAAAACATGTCGAATAAAAAGTTCAGTTTTCAAAGATATTAGTGTATTAGACATTTGCAACTTTCCAAACTAAATTCAAAAGATTTGAAAGTTCATTCATGCTGGAGAGGCTTTGTTTTACATCAAAGCTACTTGCTGCAAAGTTTCAAGGATACATGTTCACTCATTGTATCATTTTTTCTTCAGAACCTAACTGTGAGTGTATCGGCAGATTTGGAGCCGAAGTTGGTCCAACTTTTGTTTGAGGTTAAACTGAGATCTGTCATGCCTTCTGGTGTCTTCTTATTCAAGCCTGAGTCCTTCAGATATGAATTTAGACAAAAATAATTTTGAATTTTCATTAAAAAGTTGGGTTTTGGCTTATAACAGTAAACTAAGCATTTCCTAACTTTTAGAACTAAGTATGAATACTAAAGACATGAAATCTATTGGAGAAGCTTTGCAATGAAGTAAACTCAGTGCACAGTAAAAATCTCTGATGGGAATTCATGAGAAGTTGTTGAATTAATGTCACTCGTTAGTGAAAAGCCATTATCGTAATTAGTGTTAGGGCATATTTTCATATCTTAATAACTTTGGGCACAGTCCTTCTAGACTCACAATTCTAGTCATAAATCCAAGTGGCTGTCATGCTTGCATGAATTTAATATATAAAGAGAAAACATGTCGAATAAAAAGTTCAGTTTTCAAAGATATTAGTGTATTAGACATTTGCAACTTTCCAAACTAAATTCAAAAGATTTGAAAGTTCATTCATGCTGGAGAGGCTTTGTTTTACATCAAAGCTACTTGCTGCAAAGTTTCAAGGATACATGTTCACTCATTGTATCATTTTTTCTTCAGAACCTAACTGTGAGTGTATCGGCAGATTTGGAGCCGAAGTTGGTCCAACTTTTGTTTGAGGTTAAACTGAGATCTGTCATGCCTTCTGGTGTCTTCTTATTCAAGCCTGAGTCCTTCAGATATGAATTTAGACAAAAATAATTTTGAATTTTCATTAAAAAGTTGGGTTTTGGCTTATAACAGTAAACTAAGCATTTCCTAACTTTTAGAACTAAGTATGAATACTAAAGACATGAAATCTATTGGAGAAGCTTTGCAATGAAGTAAACTCAGTGCACAGTAAAAATCTCTGATGGGAATTCATGAGAAGTTGTCCAAAGAAACCTGACTCGTTACTGATGAGTCAACTTCTAAAGAAGTTCGACTATAGAGTGCAAGGATGCAAAGTGGTAGTGAGAAATCAATCTTAAATTGAGACTCAAATCAAAAGACTGTGAAGGTCTGCATATCCACAGTGTATAACATACATTGTTAACTTACAAGCATTGAGGCCACAGTTCACCTAGGGCAGTCACTAAGGTTTTCTGCACAGCAGAAATTCACTGAATCAACAGCTTTTGGTACTCGACTCAGGTCCACAGTGGCCTAGGTGGGTCTGTTGCTGGTCATCACAGTGGAAGTTTCTGAGTCCTCCGTGGTCTGCTCAGGGTGGGGCTGGAACGCTGAGGTCATGCAGCATTCACAGTCATGAACATGGGGCACTCTCCTGGTCAGGTTGATCATGAAACAAACATAAAATAGTTGCCGGGTGCCTTGGTAGGGTTAAGAGGCTTGGCGCCCAGCACACAGTGGAGCGAAACGCCAAAAAATGCGACATCGTGGGACATAAAATCATTTTCCGATCTGTCAGCTTTTTTCACGGCATATGGTCATTTCATGATGTTATCTAGTAAAAGAAATGATTTCCTGGTATTGGCTAGGCTTGTAGAGCAAAAAATCGCGAAAAACATGAAAATTTTGTACTAAAATGTACCATTTTTTACACGTTTTTTGCCCGTAAAACTGACATTTTTTCGATTCTGCAACTTTTCTCAACAGATTCTGAAAGCTAAGGACAAGGCCTACAAGTTTTGTTATGGTCGCAACACTGTAGCGAGGTCGGCTCTTCGAGTTTTTTGGCCTCAAAGGTTTTCCCTATAATAAATTTTATTGAAAAATTATTCCTATTTTGACAAATTTAGGTATTTTTGTGCCCTTGAGGTCTGTGTTGCCTCGCTACATCTGTTTCCGGTTCTTATTAACTCGATCGGATGAATTGAAACTGGTTGGGATGTAAAGCGGACTGCAGGGGCACAAGAATACCTAAATTTGTCTAAATAAGAATAATTTTCCAGTGCAATTTATTATAGGAAAAACCTTTGAGGCCAAAAAAGTCGAAGAGCCGACCTCGCTACAGCGTTGCGACCAAAACAAAAGTTGTAGGCCTTGTCCTTAGCTTTCAGAATCTGTTGAGAAAAGTTGCAGAATCGAAAAACTGACAGTTTTACGGGCAAAAAACGTGTAAAAAATGGCACATTTTGATACAAAATTTTCGTGTTTTTCGCGATTTTTTGCTCTATAAGCCTAGCCAATACCAGGAAATCATTTCTTTTACTAGATAACATCATGAAATGACCATATGCCGTGAAAAAAGCTGAGGGATCGGAAAATGATTCTATGTCGCACGATGTCGCATTTTTTGGCGTTTCGCTCCACTGTGCAGCAGTCCCAGCAGCCCTGGAGCCATAGAGCGCTCCGAACAGACTGCGAACATGTTTTCCGTTGAAGCGTCACCTACTTTCTATCCTGGAAGCTGCACGCCAATGGGATTTAATTCACAATAGCCGTAAATGATGGTTTAAATTGGACAATTTTAGATGGGTCTTGGCGGGGCTGGGTCTAGGCGCGATTGCAAATGGCGGCGGGTGCGCGTCGGTGTGCGGCGTTCGCGGGCTGCTGCGCCCGGCGCTGCCAACATGCGCTGCCGACAAGTGTACATGTTCAATAGCACCACGGGCAACGCGCAAAAGCGTAGGCGTTAGGCCCGGCGGGACGATTGCAAACGTCCCTCCCACCGCGTAACGAATACTTTTGTCTCGAAACATGATGACACCTTTGTCATGTTATGGTATGACATGTCATGGTATGTCGAGTTGGCAGCGCCACTTGCCGCCCCACTTTAAAATGCTGTGTGGACAAGACTTCTCAAACGCGTTTCGCTTCAGAATGCCCAGTTTCGCGAAAAAGTGTCCATAATACCCCGCTCAGTTTCAGCCACCACTTTCAACTTATATGACAGTGAAAAACTCTCTTAAGGGTCTGAGAATGGCCAAGATCACTCCACAGTTCCACGCCTTACCCAAAACAGATGGTTGATGCATAAAGAGGTAATTAAGAGACATAGTTATTACTTGCCATCATCGAGAGCATATGGCATGTTGCCAAATGTGATGCCCATGGAGATGGCGAGCGGCGTAATTCCAGGCGACAGGTCATTCCAAGCCTCCAAGAAGTCAACGTTGCAGAACAGGGGTGACTGCTGAACGCTTTTTATAAATTCCTCCTCAACTGCGGAGGTCACAACCTTGGCGTGGAGGTTCATTTTACGAGCGAGGATTGATACTGCACGCACGTTGCTTGTACGCGTACGCCACTCGGAGAGGAAGAGAGGAAGGGAAGGGGGAGGGGTGGGGGAACACACGGCGCTGCGCGGGGATGCGGGGGGACGCCAGGGGACAGTAGTTCGGCTGGCCGCCGCAAGGACCGCCACCTCTCACAGATCTGAGACGTCCCTGGCCGGCAAATATTGTGGAGGCCAGGACGACACAATTTATGCCGGCCAGAGTCGCGTCGCGCGGCTCGACCCTGGCCGGCACCGGCGCTCACCTCCGCGGCCGGCAAAATGACCATAATGCCGGCCAATCTGGCCGGCATTACATATTATGCCGGCCACCAATTCTCAGTGTAAGTGGTATATATATATATATATATATACCGCCTCTCTAAATTCATTGATCGCTAAATTTTTTAAATTCTGCTGCAACCTCCGTCTTTAAAAGAAGGGGGTAGTGTTATAAAGTTGGCAGCACATTCCTCCCCTCGCACTGAGAAAAAAGTCTGGTTAAAAGTACCAGACCAATCCTAGTTAAACGAGTACTAGTTACTCATACGAGAATCCTAGTAACTCTCACCAGATGATCAGTTGCAGTAACCAGATCGGGTGTTGTGACATTTACCAGGTGTCTGGTTAATAATCCTGGTAAATTTTACCAGACTGTTCCGTAATTGGCACCATACGTAAAACTTCGAAATATTCGTTTCAATTTAAATGTTCGGGTGTCAAAAAGTAAACTGCAACCGGTTTCGTTATTTTCGGAGTCTTAAATCCGAAAGAAACACTGGGAGTATTTCCCTGAGCCAGACACGTAGAGAGTCACCTGGTGGGGATCCCCTCGACCCACAGGCGACGTGGTGGCGCAGTGGTAACGTGCCCGTCTCACAAGTGTGAGATCCCGGTTCGAATCCGGAGGAGAGGAGGAGGGAAAAAACAATTCAGAGGTTGTTCGTTAACGAAATCGACGTCACATCAGGTTTCATCACTACGAAAAAATATTTTATTAAATTTTGGACTTCTTACTTCAGTTTTGTAAGCACATTAACTAACCAGGATGTTTGGTAAAAACTACCAGAAGGGGACCTAGCGGCATTGTGAGGATAACTATAAATCTGGTACGGTTTACTAGACTGAGGCCAACTAGACAGTGTAGTATTTTTTACCAGAATTCTAGTTGAGTTATATTCTATCAGACAGTCTGGTATTTGGTACCAGGATTCTGGTTATCGTTACTAGACTTTTTTTTCAGTGCGCTCGCGCATGCGCATTGTACGCGGTCCTTCCCTGTTGTCGCCTTGGCAACAGCCCCCTTGTACCTCAGAGAGTCTGTCAATAAACCCGTTGGTGAACACATTCGACGCATCCTTTCATATATATACTTAAATAGGGCCCAAAACTTTTACAAATTATTCATTTATTTAACAATTCGAAGAAAAGCCCACCGCCACAGGGTAAGCCTGAGAAGTATGGCCACGGAATGAGGTTGCCAAGTATCGGATTGTTAGCCGGCGGCCATGGCCAGAGCCACGCAAAGCATGACGTCGCCAACCAAAGAGCCGAGCTGCCAGGAGGCGGTGGCCCTGCCGCACTCGATCATGCCCGACACGTAGCCGGTCAGGAGCAGCGTCTGGTGGCGGTTGGCGTAGCTTCGCAGCAGGGCGGTGTGGCAGTTGTTGTAGTCGTTGATTACATTCTGGGGGAAGTGTGTGACGGCCTGGGAGGAAGCGATGCAGCTCTTGAGGAGACCCTGCTTGCTTGCCCACGGCACTGCGAGCGGATCATTCTGAAAGTAAACCCGATATGCAGTTACTGGCGGGCGAAAGATCTATTACAACCACTACGTCTCAAAATAACCGGGTTCTAAAACCTGCTCAAAACAACCCAAAAACCGTAAAAACAAAATCTGAGAATTTTCCCTATAACTGTACTTGTACGCAGGGATCCTTAACGTAACATTTAACTAACACCGCAGCACCTCTTCCATAACGTAACATAAAACAATGTTCGCTACAGGTTAAGGGTACGGACTTTTGCAAGTACTTCTTAAAGTATCTCCATACAAATTCGAGACACAAGAAAAATAACTTATCCTTTTGAAAAGAATTTAGATGTGAAGGGTCATAACTTTGACTCGTACGATGACGTTATGATGCCCTTTTGAGGTAATTTAAGGATCCCTGCTTGTACGCGAACTAATACGGATGGAGTGACCCAACTATTACGCGAATTCACTGAGAATGAAAAAGTCATGATCAATACCCAATTTTGGGCGAGGTTTACTTTCTCACCCAAATTTGGGCGAGGAATGTTTCCTCGCCCAATTTGGGCAAGAAAAGCTTCCTCGCCCAATTTTGGGTGAGGAAGGGTGTATCAGCTCCCAAATAGCACCATAGTACTATGACCCAAATTTGGGTGAGGAAACTTTCCTCACCCAAATTTGGGCGAGGAAAATTTCCTCGTCCAAATTTGGGTAATAAAGAATTCCTCACCCATAATTTTAGTCATGATCATGACTCTTTCATTCTCAGTGAATGTACGTATATTGCGACTACGCGAACGGCTGGCACTATTTCAGCCACGGTACATAGAAATTCGGTTGCTAGTGCCGGATAGTGTTTCTGAGGCCTCAGCTAGGCGGCAGCACCGATCACAGAGGTGAAGAATGCCAAGGATGGCGAAGGGTGGTCCATATTACCCACCGTCGTCCATATTGGCCGCTTTGACGGCATTACCGAACTGATGCCTTCTTCCCCCATAATTAAATATATAATTAACTCCAATTGCAGGAGAATGACACCACGCAGAAACGAGCGTGTCAGAATGCCATTCTCTTCTGAGCTTTGCGTGTTTGAGCACGCCTTCCACCAGTTTAGAACTTCGAAACAACGGACGTTAAAAAAAAGCAGCATGGTCTTACCGCTTGGTGGGTTGGGTGAAACGCTAACACCACCAACAGGCAGGGGATAAGGGCGAAGGTGAGCCTCATGTTGGTGAATGTCTGCATTCTGCGGACGACCAGCTTCTTAAAGGATTCCACATGACCGATCGTGACTGCCCACGCCACGAGCTGCAGATAACACACTGATCGGAGTCGTGTACGACGGCACGTCATAGATCGCGGATACGATGGTTGGTTCATTAAAGCGTAGTGTTACACCTGTCCTTCGAACGTAAAATTTTCTTCACTTGATTTGAAGAGGACTTTGGGGTAAAAATCTGTATTGTTACTTGGGATCTGTATTGTGATTTAAAAAAAATTCCTTTATTGAAGATGCGCTTACAGTTCGAAACGTCTCATGAACAACTACCTGCACTGCTCCTGGGTGATTCCCTGCGTAGGGGGTCATTTCAGGTCCCTTGCGCCTGAACTGAGGTTTATTTGGTAGCTCGGGCAATTATAATTTGTTTTACTAAACGAGGACCATGTTCTTGTGTGGATAAGTGAATTTAACTTTTGTTTTTTTAGGTTTTGTAAGCTGCTAACGTGTCGTTTTCAAGAACTGCGCGTATGTCTGAGCAACGACCACAACGCCACCTTTCGGGCAGCAAAGAGAGACGTTCAAAATTAAACAGAAAATTTGGCCTACCCCAGGGCAAGAAAAGTAAAAGAGAAGGGATACACAAGCGAGGACAACAAAATGAATTTCAACCTGGCAGTCCTGTTGCTCGTGTGTGAACTAAAATGATTTCTTTATTATATCTGAGTTGGCGATTTAAAGTGGTGCTGCTGTACTTTGGCATTTTGTTCAGTGAAGACGACGAAAGGGAGAGTGCTGGATAGTGCATGGAACTTTCTTATCCCGAGTTCTGTCCATGGAACTTCTAACAATGGCCAAGTGTTGCAGGTTAGCTGGGGATTGGAATAAGTCAAAGGAATGAGTAAAAGCTTGTGTCATCATGGATATCGCTTTGTTTAGGCCTTTGTGTTTACTTAACACATTATCTTTATCTACATGGTCACTGAAAGAGACCTTCCAGGATCTGACTCACTGGACCAATGTCCTTTTAAACGATGGAAAAAGGAGTAAATAGTTGGGCAACGCTTTGCTGACGCAAACGAAATTAGCTTCCTGTAACCTTACATTAATATTGTCATCACTGAATGTGAAAGCTTTCAGCATTTATATTCAACCTGAATAATTGAAAGTCTGCAGTTAGTGATGTGTTTACTGGAGTGAGCTTGACTGGGATGTATTTACCGGTATCAAATGATCCATGAAGCGGAACAAGGAGATAACTCAATTTTCATCATTTTTCAGGAGAAACATAAACTGTTTGCTCGGTGAACGTAATCCAATAACATGAATGATGCAATTGCATTTTTGTCAAGATAGCCTACGAAATAACTGTCAAAATTTTCAAAAGTGTAGCGCCACTCTGTAGACGGTTTCTGTGATTTAAATCTTTACGTTGGAATGGACCACGGAACCATGTTTGGGGTCTGGGGGTATGAAAATTCAGACCTCGGGGTTTCAAAACTGACTTCATCCTATAAAGTCTGAAACTTTCGACTTTTTGAACAGTGTGTCTGTCCACCACCTCATACATACCCTCCCCATCTCTCATACTACCCACCACGGCCGTAGTATTACCCTGAATACCATCCTTATGCCTACACACACACACCACCATCACCATCATCCGTATCCTCATAACGGACACAATGCCCCGTTTTCAAACACTTACGAAAATAGAATTATGGAATGAAGTGGGACGGCGTTACCGATTTAAGCGTACAATAGGTGAAGCACCATAAGTCAACCTAAGTTTGGCAGAAGGGGTGCAAGGCTTGGTGCGCGGGCAGCGTTAAAAATTGCTGACCCACAATTGGTTCCATAAATCAATCCACATTCTAACGTAAACACTGCAAAGCCGGTGGTAAGTTTGCTTTGCCCCTAAACTGGAAGCTATGAAGATTTCCGACCAAAGCTTGCCAAATTTCGGCATTCAAAACTGGGAATTTGCATGACAAACAAACACTTCACCAAGTTATTTCTAGGCGAGCTATTCAAAACAAATCAACTTGTGGTCCTATCTTTTTAACGATTTTTACTTCCACGAAAAGACGCACCACTTGTTTGTGTCGGTTTAAGGGTTTTGTCACGATGTGGCGTGACCACAGGACACGAAGGCAGTGCTTGCGTTCCCGGGCGCGGCTACTTGAGGAACGGGTGTCGCTGCTACCGGAGTATTCGCCATGGAGATGTCCGCCATGAAACTCGTCCTCGTCGTGGTGGCAGCCACTTTGATGGTAAGGCCGCCATGACAGCGCTTCTACAGCCGTAGTCAGGTGATACCGACGGGTGGGGAAAAGATAGCCTTTCTTTTGGACACCAACAGGTGGCTAAAAGGTACGAGACAGGACGCAATGCTCGACAGCGCGCATTGCTCTCCCGGAAGACGTTTGCTAACTTTTTTAAATGAGGCATGTATTTCTGCAACTCGAAGAGAGAAGGAGGAATCCACAAGATGGGCTGCAAATCCTAAAATCTTATGAAGTATTTTGAGTATTTGTAAGGTACGAACTTCTTAGATTTCTATATAAGCGAGTAGCTCCAGCTAGGAAAGCAAAATTATTGCCAATCCGTGGTAAATAAAGCTCGAGAAAACTCATAAACGTGAAGACGTATAATTACAAATCAAAGACGCGCGTTTTCCTCGGAGCTTCTTTCGTTTTGCTTTTAATTACCAAGGGGAAAACGACTTGAATTTTGGTTTAGATCGAGGGAGCAACCACTCGAGAAGTCCTGTGTCCCCTAAAGCCCTAAAAATCTCTGGAAATCCAAAATCTTTTCAAATTCGAAATCCGAAAGATTTTAGGCGTAAAATGGAAAAAATCTTACGAAATCTCTTGTCTTAAGAAATCTAGTAGCCCCCCTCAAACATCGTACGTGGTTGCCCCCTCGGTATAGATAAGCCTGAAAATTTCCCTTGAGATAACTTCGAAACAACGTCAAAATAACTTGAAATGTCTTTGGAATCCTTTTGAAATAACGGAGGAATGACGTTGAAATAGTGTGACCTCGCACTTGTTCTGTAGTTAGAGAACCGCACCTTGTAGCGTTTGCTACGAGTCGAGCTTCGAAATGATGCATGGTGCACTGCATACGGTTCACTCTACCCTTTCATCGTCACATCTCTGTCACCTAACACCGACTATCTATCACTGGCCGCACCTTCCTCTAAAGGCCGTGCGACGGTTAGCCTACTCGTGTACTTCAAACGCGTTTATTGTCGCATCAACATGAGGACCGATGCAACTGATACACTCGCCTGTGCTTTGCTCGGCAGTTGGTGCAGCAGGTCGCTGCGCGCGCCGATCGGCCGCTCAACGAGAAGCTGACGACGTGCATCGGGCTCTCGGTGCAGCCTGGTGTGAGCGACAGGCACCCGCTCACGGCCTGCGTCGAACTCGCCACCGCCTACTTCCGCCTGCTGCGTCGCGACTGGCATCAGATGTACGTGACGTGCGTCACCAACAAGGGCACGGCCGAGCCCTCCATCTACGAGAACTGGGCCAGCAAGGCTGCCGACTGCGTCGACCAGTGGGCCAACATTCCCTAAATAAAAGTATCACCAGCTGCAAGTAAAACTACCCTCGCACAGCCGTTCTGCAGCAAGGTCACTGGACATTTTCATGCTTCATTGATATCAAAGCCGCTGTGCTGCACTCAAGCGGCGGTCGTCTACTTGTTGCTCACCTCCAACAACTTGAAACATTTGAACACCAACTGAACCAATAAAATAATTGTGACGCTTAAGCGTTAGTTTCTGGGAAGAAACTTGAAGTTATTGAGCATTCTACACTAAGGGATGGAATTAAAGGTCTTGTTTCCATTTTTCCACTTTTCCATTACAACATACAAAGTAGATTTACAACTACATATGGATACACATGAACAATTACGTAACGGTAAGAAGCACTGTATGACACCAACCTGTTCGGCACCATCGCATTCATATACTGCAGCACTAGAATCTTGTTTTGTAGTCAGCTGGCTCTGAGCAGATGCATAAGTGTATCTTCCCTTCTTTAGGCAAGAAAATTTTTACACAGTAGTAAATTTTAAGCTTGCCGAGCTCACCAATTCAGTTATTTCTGATGCTCTGTGTGGCTCTGAGGTTCCCTGAATTTTCATTCCATCAACTTCTTGGCTTTTCACAAATTTTCTTTTCTTCATCAGAGGGTCTTTGAGGGTGACTCCTGCAGATTTCCTACGATATCTGGAAGACCCAAGCAGGTTCGCAGAGAGGAAGCAATTTGTCTCTCAGGCCAGCGAGTAGGCTTTTGTATGCTCTTAATACTTTGTCATTACAAACTGCTTTTCTTTGTAAGGCCTAAAATAGTTTGTAAGGTTTTCTCAGTGCAGGTTGATCCGGTCCCTTTTCAGACATTCTCTGACTCGCTGCTTAGGTCCTCACATCCTGAGAGTACTAGCATGCTGACATACTATTTATACTGAACAAAATCGACTAAGATGGACCACTTCTTCCAGATATGGCCAACTTTAGTTCAACTTTTGGAGAAAAAACACGAATTTAGGTATTTTGGACTGCTTTTGCACTTTTCCTAGCAGAGGGCTAAAATTTGGTCTTTTCATGTAAAATTGGATAAGAAACAAGAATATGACCTCAGATTTGACCTCCGACGAAGACCTGTAGAGCCCCCCCCCCCCCCCCCCAAAAAAAAAAAAAAACAAAAAAAAAAAAAAAAAAAACAAACCTAAAAAAACAGGTTTTTCTTGGGGTTTCTGGTAAACATATGTGGACAAAAACTTTTAATGATCTTGTAGAAAATGACCCACTGAATCGAATGAAATCGTTTAGGAGGTATAGTGGTTCAAAGTATGCAAATTTTGGCATTTATTTTTTTAAAAAATGCAGGTTTTGAGCATTGTTTGACGGTCTCTGCCTTCTTGGTGTGTGTGGGTGATCTTGTAGAAAAAGACGCGCTGAATCGAATGAGAGCACGCACAGAGTTGCATCTCAAACCGTTTAGGAGATATAGCGGTTCAAAGTATGGGCACGGGAGAGCTTCTGCTAACACCCGACAAGGCAGGCCCGCCAAATAGTCCTGGCGGTACGCGAAAAAAAAACCGCAAAAAGGTATAGAAGCGTGAAACTTGGTACACTTGTTCCTAAGACCATTTTAAAGGATTTGACCCGTTGCTCTTTTCGATTTTTGCATTTGGGTTCAATTTTTGAACATTTTTAACAAAATGGCGGCCAATATTCAAAATTTTTGATAATAGTCCTATTTTCGCCATCCTGGGGTCGTTTCCGAATATTTCGAGGATGCTGAGGCGAATGCCGAGGTTTTCGAACCCCTCCGACCAACGGGTATTCCCTAAATCAGCCTTTTTTTCAAAATGGCGGCTATTTTCGCTTTCTAGCGTATTTACACTAATGAAACCCGTTTTTGGTGTCTTTTCCCGACCAATTTGGGTCGCTAAATACATTCTGCACTCAAAATTTCTGTTAGGTGGTTTTGAACGGATGATAAGATACCAGGTTATAGTCAGTTTCGGTCAAAAATTGAATAGGTGCGTCATGGGTGTCTTTTCCCGGCTAAAATGAGGTCGCTGAACACTTTTTCTGAACCCGCGCGAACGTTTTGACATCATATTAAGAGAAAAGGGGTTTGAACAAGGACAAGAAATATGAAGAGTTTGGTTCAAAAGTTGAATGTGTGAGTGACGGTTGATATAGTAGGGTAATTTGAGGTCGTTGAACTAACTCTGCTGACAGTTTTTTAAAATTGTTTAATCACTGGTAGCTAACGAATGTACCGTCACGTTTTTTTTTACATAAAAACGGTGATGTTAGTTTGAGCGTGGCAGACGGTGAATTTACCATTTCTTCGGGTGTGACACGCTATCAGCAGGTGAGGTGAACTGTAAAATTTTAAAAAGGGAAAGTGACATGCCCGATTTGTCACGTCACACTTTTTAAAAAAAGCCGTACATTTCAAGGGATAGGGTACGGCTAGACCGTACCTCACGGTGTACAGAAAAACTGTACCTAAAAAACCCTGCTTCCCATCATGATAAGGGGTTTAAGGGGTTTAACAAGGACAAGAAATATACAGCATTTTGGTTCAAAAGTTGTTTGATGTGTGAGTGCACTCTCATTCCCGGAACGTGACATCACGTTGTAACGAACGTGACTAAATGTCACGCTCGTTTGAGCATTGTGTCACATTCGTTTGTGTGTGAATTTTCCAAAAATCAGCTTGTTTTCATTCAAACAAACGTGACATTTTGTCACGTTCGTTTTAACGTGATGTCACGTTCCTGGAATGAGAGTGTGATGACTGTTGCAGGGTAATTTGAGGTCGTTGACCATGTCTGCGTCTCAAATAAATGTTCTCGCTAGAATGAATTTACGTTCTCGGTTCAAAAAGCATATATCAGAAGGGATGAAAATGCCTAAATCTCTGCAGTCGAAAGTTTGGGCTTAAATGTTTATTAATGGTTGTGTCGTCCCTGTGATGGAATTTTGTCAGTTAACTGCAAATCCCAAAAGGGAATATTTTGGTACCTTTTTTGGCGATACAATTGGGATCTATCGCCAACAAAAGGCCTTTCGGAAGAGTATTGCCTTCGAAACGGCGATACACAAAAGTATCGCCAAAATTTTGGGGATACTTCGGAGTATTGCCACGATTTGGCATTAAAAATTTAAAAAATCAAAGGGGGCAAGGCCTTAGTTCAATGCCGCGGTTTTGGCGATACCCAAAAGCATCGCCAAATTTTGGCGATACTTCTGCGTATCGCCGTTCTGAGGGCAATACTTTTCCGTTATGCCGTTTGTTGGCGATACTCAATTGTATCACCAAAAAATGTACTTAAGTATCGCCTTTGCATTTGCAGTGATTGCAATACAAACTGAATGAAGGAAGAAACAAAGGATCTCCTTTGCACAAATGAATTACTCTACAAATCCAAAAGCGTACATTGTACGCTCTACCTGGAGCATGTCTGCAAGCACGCTCTCGCTACCCCATGCCTGCTATGCATGCACTTTCTAGTGCATACATGCCATGTACACGCTTCCCGATGCAGACCAACTCCCTATCCCATATGCACTAGATGTATGATTCATTTAGCGTGTACATGGCATCATGTATGCACCAGTAAGTGCATGCTTGGCAGGCATGCGCTAGCTAGAGCGTGCTTGCAGGCATACTCCAGGTAGAGCATACAATGTACGCTTTTGGATTTGTAGAGTACATATATCTCTGCAGTGTGTCTACCACTTCTGTTTAAGTGGCTTGCTCTGCTCAAAGCAAGAAAGGCATTGTTGAGTTCAGTACTGCTCTCCCTTTCCCAGGTCTCATATGATCTGGGTTTCCCGACGGATGCAAAGAATGATTCTGAGTTGTGTGGTAACCCGTGGGATGCTAACCGTAAATGCTTATTGGTAACGGTTACTGTAAAAAGTCACTGTTACTTTCCTTGTTCTTACATTCCGACTCTGAGCACCACATTGCAGAACGAGAAGAGGAACGTTATGATACTGATGCCTTTAGTTTTATCGGTACATTTGTTGTTCACCTTTATGTTTCTTTTTTAGATTTCGTTCACTGGCACTCTACAAACTCAAAGTGACGACATAGTACACTGCACCGCTGGAGCCAACGTGGCATGGACACTCCACCTGGAGTCAACCTGGCATGTACACTGTGTTGGTTTCCAAGTCTCTGCAGGTTTGGGTAGGGATTTTCAAGTAATCACACGCGACACGCGAATTGGCTGCTGAGATGTTTATTCAACGACTTTTCAACTACGACTGAAACGACACAAGAGCACATGGGTAACAGGAAACGGAAAAACAGAAGAAGAACAGGAACGACAAGAAATGCGCTGCCAACTTAAATCTTACAAGTATAAATTTCCTACACCTCCCCTTAAGATTTTAGTCCAAACATTTCACAAAGTTTTAACATGTCAGGTCCTTCAAAACCTTTAGTAAATAAATCAGCAGCATTAACACTAGAAGGTACATATTGAAATTTTACAACACCTTTAGACTGCATGTCTTTACAGAAATGATATTGAACGTCAATGTGTTTAGATCTCTCAGACACATTTTCATTTACTTTGTTTGACAGACCAATGGCACCTTGATTATCGCAATGAACGATACATGGAGTTTCAATATACTTTGACATTCCTAGCTCAGACAAAAGTTGCTTCAACCATACTACTTCCTTAGTTACTTCACACATTGAGATATATTCTGCTTCTACAGTGGATAAAGCTACACATGTTTGTTTCTTAGAGTACCAAGAGATAGGACAATTTGCTAGCATAATCACATATCCACAACGAGACATCCTATCAACAGTATCACCAGCAAAATCTGCGTCACAGAAAACTTTAATTGCCTCCCCTGATTTTGTAAACCTTAGTTTGTAATCCTTAGTAGTAATCAAGTACCTCAAAACATGTCTAACATTATTCCAATCACCCACTGTTGGAGACTGATTCTTTTGAGCAAGCTTACTAACAGAATATGCAAGATCAGGTCTAGTATTGTTTGATAAGTACAATAAAGTTCCAACAGCTTCCTGATACACTGAGCGGTCAAATTCTCTTGTTGAATTACCATGAACATTTGACTCGGGTTTGAGTTGAAGAGGGAAAGCTACACCTTTAGCATCTGACATTAAATAATATTTCAAAACTTGTGAAACATAATGTGATTGGCTTAAGGTAATGGATTTATCTACATTTTGGCAAGTCTCAATTGAAAGATACTGACAATTAGAATTTAAACACCTAATTTGCAAAACATCAGACAGACACTCTTTGAGCCAGTTCACTCTTTCAGGCACACCACAAATACATGCGTCATCCACATACCAAGTGACGACAAGCTCCTTAGATGGGTGAACATACACACAGTTATCAGCATTACATCTAATGAATTTTAGATTACACATGATTTGATTTATGTGTTTGTGCCAGTCCTTGCCACCTTGTTTCAAACCATATAAGCTTTTGTTTAATTTACAGACATATTCACTACCATTTTCCTCAAAAAAAGATGGTTGATACATGTATAATTCCTCTTTTAATGCACTGTTTAAGTAGGCACCTTGCACATCTATGAACTCACAAACCCAACCTTCTTCAGCACTGATAGCAAGTAACAATCTCCAAGTTCTACGCTTGACAACAGGGCAATATGTTTCAGATTCAGAGTAGTGAAGACCAGGAATTTGCGAGAATCCCCTAGCAACAAGTCTAGCTTTAAGTTTATTGACACTGCCATCAACATTTCTTTTGATTCTTAACACCCATTTGCTACTAATGACATGTTTACCTTTAGGTTTCTCTACAACATCCCAGACATTTTGTTGCTTTAGACTTAAAATTTCTGACTCCATAGCTTTCAACCACTCATCTCTGAGAGGGCCATTTAAAGCCTCACACACATTCACAGCATCATCATAGTCACTAAGATCACATGAAGCTAAAGCTACATTACAGCAAGAACACAATTTTGGCACTGGAATTCTAGCAGACCTCCTAAGTGTTGGTACAGGAGCGTCAATGTTTTCATTCGCAACAGGAATCTCCTGATTGACGAAATTCTCATCCTCCACCGTTTCGACTCTCGACTCTCGATTCTGATCGACACCAACAACATCGACTTTAGCATTGACATAGTCTTCTGCTACGTTGTTTACATCAACAAAGTCATCAACAAGATCATAATCATCTGAGGTCTCAAGTATTTTGAAAACATTGTAGTCTCTACTGACATCCATTTTGTATGGAAACACTTCCTCATCAAAAATTACATGATGCCCAAACTGCATCCACTCTACAAAAAATGTCCTGTCAACGCCGTTAATTTATTACCAACGTTTGCTGTTATGCAATTCACGGCGTTTGCTGTGAACTAGTTCACGGCGTTCACTGTGATCTCGGTTACAGTGTTCACTGTGATCTGGTCACAGTAAACGCCGTGAATTGGAGCCTGATTTGCAGTACTTCGGTGCTTAGCGGTGTCAAACTCACAGTGTTTACTGGGGACCAGATCACAGTGAACACCGCGAACAAGATCACAGTGAATCCCGTGAGCAGATCACAGTAAACGCTGTGAATTGACCTACAGTGAAAACTGGTAATAAATTAACGGCATTTACAGGACATTTTTGGTAGAGTGTCTTTCTAGTAGCCAAGTTCCACATTTTGTAACCTTTAACATTGTCATTATCACCATAGCCTACAAATACACATTCTTCTGCTTTAGGTCCAAATTTAGTACACTTCTTCTTGTCTAACAAAGCCCACACTCTACAGCCAAATATTTTTAGTTTAGATAACATTAGAGGTACATCAGCCTTTCCATTAGTCCAGAGCACAATTTGTATTTGATTTTGAATGGAAGAATTTACACACAAGTTTCTTATGTAACAAGCGGTATTCACTGCCTCAGCCCAAAAGGTCTCAGGCATTCCAGACTGAATTAGAAGGCACCTTGCCATTTCAGCCAAAGTCCTATTTTGCCTTTCGGCCACTCCATTTTGCTCAGGACATCTGGGAACAGTTCTACGGTGAATGATACCATTTTGTTTCAAGAAATTACTCAACTCCTCATTACAATATTCACCACCGTTATCGGTTTGAATTGCACTGATTTTACATCCCTTCTCCGACTCTACTCTAGTTTTAAAATCTACACATTCTTTAAAAACTTTCTTCTTCTTAATAAAAATCACAGTTAAAAACTTAGAATAATCATCTATCAATGTAAACACATATTGAGCACCACCAATTGAAGGAGGGGATATCTTGCCCATCAGATCACTGTGTACGAGGTCCAGTACACGTTCAGACTTCCTAGCACTGGCCGATGGAAAGCCAATCTGAAAGGTAATGGAATCCGGTGAAACTCATGTCTTTCCACAACTTTGAGATAACACACACAACACTTTCGATGCTCACCTTGGTCATCTTTCCAAGAACACAAACGTCACAGGCACCTTTATGTCCACTTCCTGCGTCAAGACCAGGTAGCATCTTGAGAGCTGCATTGTGAAGGTGACCCAAGCGTTCATGCCAGGGTAGGGTAGCACGAAGAGCCTTGGCCTCCACTGCTTCCACCAGGGTTGACGGAAGCTCCCTACACCAGGCGGCTGAAGCTGATGTGTCAGGCTCCATCACCAAGGCGTAGACATCATCGAGGGCCACAGCTGTGTATGCCACTGCACCGTCTGAAGCTCTCACACCCAAAGCATGGTCCTCCTTGCAGAGTGTGTGGATTCCCTTCACCGCCAGTCTCTTCACGGAAATGAGGTTCATCTCCAACTCAGGAACGAAGAGTACACCAGTTAGAGTCATGGACCACCCACCACACTTCTCGGTCATCTTCAAGTTGACGGTTCCTCTCCCTCTTACTTGGAGAAATCCACGGCCAATTTTGACAGTTCCATTGGCAGGTTGGAATTCGACAAACTTCCCTCTGTCAGGGTCATTGGGTCAGAGGCGCAGGAGTCCAAAAACCAAATATTGTTCATATTGGATGAACTTTGACTCGACAGTCCAACAGCTGAGATGCAAGCAATGTGTTGACTGCCAGATGGACCAGAACCGTTGCCATTTTGATTCTGGTTTCCACCGTTGTTGTTGTTGTTCGATTGCGATATGGCAGCAATCTTGTTTCTGAAATTTTCAGCACCTGAACAGTCATAGGAGTAATGCCCCCATTCTCCACACTTGTAGCACTTGACATCGCTTCTCTGCTTCTTGTTGGATTGGAAACCTTGCTGGTAGTTTTGGTCACTCCGTTGATTACTGAAGTTGTTAGAACCTCTGCCTCCACCTCCTCGTCCCCTGCCTCGACTTCCTCGTCCACGACCACCTCTTCCTCTCCCTTGTTGTTGGTTGTTGTTGATCTGGTTACTGTTGTTGTTACCAGAATACTGGGCGGGCTGAATCTGGTTTTGGTTCTGCTGGTGAGTCTTGCCAGTGAACAGAGCTCCTGCTGGTTCGACATCGGGTTCAAGATTCATTGACTTCTCTTCGATCAATAATTTATTCTTCACGTCTTGTAGATTCAGGTTGTTTGTTACTCGGATAGAGCGAACAAGTGCCCCATACTTGTCTAATGGTAAACAAGACACAAGGAATACTGAGATCATATGTTCAGTGAAGTTGATGCCTCCTCTAGCTAACTTGCTGCAGAAATCTTGAACCTTCCTGATGTAACTCGTCATAGACATTTCTGGGGTCTTCTCAAACCGGCCTAGTTGCTTGATCAGCATGGCCGTATGCAGCAGAGTCTGTCTTCCATGGATTGCCGCCAGGGCATCCCACATTCCTTTGGCACGGGCATAATCCTTGATGTCAGCGAGTATGTCCTCACTAACGTGCTTGATCAGATAGGCTCTGGCCTTCTGGTTTACCCTGGTTTGTTCGGCATCCAGAGGTCCCTGGACAGGATAACCAGTCAACACAGCGTCCCACGCTTCAAGTTCAGTAAGATCCGCTTCGGCCTTCAAAGCCCAGATGTCGTAGTTCTCGTGATTCAAGATGTTGGACACGCCTCGTAGAGCCTGCAGAAACTCGTCTGTCTCCGCCATGGTTGGATTGTACGAACCGAAACTATTGCGCAGTGGAAGCGTCCTGGGCCCATAACCTGTTGGTTTCCAAGTCTCTGCAGGTTTGGGTAGGGATTTTCAAGTAATCACACGCGACACGCGAATTGGCTGCTGAGATGTTTATTCAACGACTTTTCAACTACGACTGACACGACACAAGAGCACATGGGTAACAGGAAACGGAAAAACAGAAGAAGAACAGGAACGACAAGAAATGCGCTGCCAACTTAAATCTTACAAGTATAAATTTCCTACACACTGTTGCTGACGTCCCCTACCATTTGCATGTAAGGCAGAGCAACAGTGTGCTTGCAGGTACACGAATGTGACATATGGTACCCATTCCAACACGTTGTGGCACATCCAAAGGAATATGACCACCTAAGTACTGCCACGTTCGTTTGAATGTGACTCCACGGTAAAAACGGTTCCTGGTTTTCCCGGGAACCCCCGGAAAATCGCCTATGTCTTCGCCATAGGGCTCCTGGGAAAACCAGGTACCGTTTTACTGTGTCGCCAATGTTGTCAGGTTATGGGGTGTCGCGTTCGGTTTACACTGCAGAAAAAAACCCCGGGAAAAGGTACACGCAGTCTGGCAGACAATTTGCCAGGTACCACCGAACGTCAGCCTCACCCTCAGGCTTTTGGGATACGAAGTACTTACGGTTTTTCATAACATGGGCTCTTATGGGAAGCACGGTTTTTAGGTACAGTTCTTCTGTACCGTGAGCTACGGTCTAGTAGCCGTACCCTTTCCCTTGAAATGTACGGCTCTTTTTAAAAGTGTGACGTGACAAATCGGGCATGTCACATTCGTTTGTAAATTTGACAGTTCACCTGCTGATAGCGTGTCACACCCGAAGAAATGGTAAATTCACCGTCTGTCACGCTCGAACTAACATCGCCGTTTTCATGTGAAAACGAACGTGACGGTACATTCGTTAGCTACCAGTGATTGAACATGTTAATACAACTGTCAGCAGAGTTAGTTCAACGACCTCAAATTACCCTACTATAACAACCATCACTCACACATTCAACTTTTGAACCAAACTCTTCATATTTCTTGTCCTTGTTCAACCCTTTACTCTTAATATGATGTCAAAACGTTCGCGCGGGTTCAGAAACGTGTTCAGCGACCTCCCCTTGCGAAAAGGAAAATATATGGAAAA
Organism: Thrips palmi; assembly: GCF_012932325.1. Classification (NCBI taxonomy): domain Eukaryota; kingdom Metazoa; phylum Arthropoda; class Insecta; order Thysanoptera; family Thripidae; genus Thrips; species Thrips palmi. The sequence continues at coordinate 1,465,873 of NW_023144623.1, forward strand.
TATGTGTCAATATATGACTCCATATATGTTTCATGCATTGCCAATATAATTGTATCTTGCTCAATATATTGCAAATTATCTTGCGCAATACGTGGTTTATATATGGGGGTATATCTTGGTGCCCATTAATATATTATGCATATATTTCCCCATATAATATTATCTTCGCGAAATGTATGTTTCAATATCTGACACGGTTCCCGTCGTGGGATGGGGCAGGGTGAGGAGGGCAGACTTTTCAACTAACTTTTCTTAATATCTTGGCACTCGATGTTAAAAGGCGGCTATATTTCTTAACATGATTTTATGTTGTAAAATATATTGACACCATATATTGAGCAGGGGCAAGGTTCTTTTCCATGCGTTTAAGTCTCCAAGAAATTTTAAGAAATCCTGTTTAACAAGTTAACTGGAACAGTTAGGAAATTTTAAACGTCTTTTTTGAGTGTAGCGCGAAAAGTTTGTCTAGGCGACCACGGCATGATCACGATTGAGTGTTCTCGCAAGGCGAGGCTACATTCTTTGATAATAGTAAAGGAAGTCTCTGAGTCGTCAGACTCCATGGTGTATTCGCACTATATATTGCCTACATAAAGAGCAATGTATGAAATTTATATATTTGCCACATATTTTTTATATCGGAAAAGTATCTTGCTAAATTATCTTTTCCACATAGGTCGTCAATACATGTTGGGCCATATATTTTGTCCATATAGTGCCCACATATTTTCCATTTTGCAAGGGTCATTTTAGCCGGAAACGACACCCATGACGCACCTATTCAATTTTTGACCGAAACTGACTATAACCTGGTAGCTTATCATCCGTTCAAAACCACCTAACAGAAATTTTGAGTGCAGAAATGTATTTAGCGACCCAAAATTGGTCGGAAACGACACCAAACACGGGTGCATTAGTGTAAATACGCTAGAAAGCGAAAATAGCCGCCATTTTGAAAAAACGGCTGATTTAGGGAATACCCGTTGGTCGGAGGGGTGGAATGATTCGCGCGTAGAGGCCTTTTCGTGTCCACAACCCTCCCAGAGGAACTTATCGAGTGCAGTCCATTATACAAAAAATCTTGTTTGGCTACAATAGCTTTTCCCTTGTATAAACTTTCAAAGCTAATTGTGACGCGGAAGAGGCCAAAGGGTCGATTTTGTAAGTTCCGTCTGTCATTGCACCTTACACCAACTTGCGGCTCTATAACCCTTCGTCCATTCAAATCTCGAATTCCCCCACACCCACAAACTCTACTAATATGACTTTCTTGCTGAATTTGAAGATCGTTATTGGTTGGAACTGTACTTCAGAACGCGTACTAAATGTCACCGTACCCGACTTTACACTTGCGGTTTCAAAGTAAGCACCAAAAACACTAAGAGTGCTTCCTGCTAAACCACGCCGTTTCAGAATCACACGGCTGTTACTTTTGAAGAATTTCGGTGGCGTGAGGGGGTGAGTGTCGAGTGGAAATTGTGTGTAAATCGTGGTTTAACAATTGGTGTAATTTCCGTATGCCCCTCTCGCTCCTCGTCTATTGGGTTTTGAAAGACATCCTACACGTGAAAAGATGTGTCTTGACGTCGAACTAGTGTGCCAAACTTATGGCATATTTCTGTGGCGATATGCAGTTGAAGTGAGCCAAAAACACCTGTTTGTAATTTCCGTGAAGCGTAATTTCCGTCATATTTTCAGTTAATTTCGTCATATTTTATAGGGGGAGAAAACGAGAGTCAATTTTTAGCTCGCCCACGCTCAAGTGTCTTTCTGGGTTCAATTGATGCCATCTAGGCCACATTCCGGTCGAACAAGCAAGATTGATTACTTGACTTTCTAGGGGGCTAAAACGGCCCCTACGCACGGAATCACCCGGGTTCGAAAACCTCGGCATTCGCCTCAGCATCCTCGAAATATTCGGAAACGACCCCAGGATGGTGAAAATAGGACTATTATCAAAAATTTTGAATATTGGCCGCCATTTTGTTAAAAATGTTCAAAAATTGAACCCAAATGCAAAAATCGAAAAGAGCAACGGGTCAAATCCTTTAAAATGGTCTTAGGAACAAGTGTACCAAGTTTCACGCTTCTATACCTTTTTGCGGTTTTTTACTGGGTTGGGACGTGTACCGCCTAGACTAAAACACGCCTGTTGCACTGTGGGGAAAAATCACAGTAAATCCTGTTGTGATTAGTACAGCTGTCACTGTAGTTCAGAGTACAGGATTTACTGTACTTTTTTACAGGATCTACTGTACTTTGTACGGGATTTATTGTACCACGGGGATGGAGTACGGAATATCCTGTACCAGGTACAGTAAGTATTGTAGCCAGGCACAGTAAACCCTGTGTTCTGAACTACAGTGAATCCCGGCAAAAAAATTAACGGGATTCGCTGTGGTTTTTTCGCACAGTGTGGGCGGGCGGACTACCGTGCCTATCTCCTAAACGGTTTGAGATACAACTCTATGCGTGGTCTCATTCGAATCAGCGTGTCTTTTTCTACAAGGTAAGATTACGTACACACACCAAGAAGGCAGAGACCGTCAAACAATGCTCAAAACCTGCATTTCATGAAAAATAAATGCCAAAAATTGCATACTTTGAACCGCTACATCTCCTAAACGGTTTGACAGAAAAATCTGCGCGTGGTCTCATTCGATTCAGCGGGTCATTTTCTACAAGATCATCAAAAGTTTTTGTCCACATTTTTTTACCAGAAACCCCGACAAAGAACTGTTTTTTTTGGTGTTTTTAGGGTGTTTTGGGGGGTTTACTCTACAGGTATTCGTCGGAAGTCAAATCTGCGGTCATATTCTTGTTCCTTGGCCAATTTTACATGAAGTGACCAAATTTTAGCCCTCTACTATGAAAAGTGCAAAAGAAGTCCAAAATACCCAAATTCGTGTTTTTTCTCCAAAAGTTAAGGGGGGACCCTGGTGAAAAAATCGCCAAAATTCCAAAAAATAGTATTTTCACAGTTCATAGATAAAAATGTGCATAGAAGGTTTCAAATTCAACAGGTTGAACACCTTTAAGCTAAAAGGGTAGTTTCTTTATCATTTGGAAGGAAATAACATTGAGATCAGTTGTCGTTGGCTTCTACGCTCAACTTCACAGCTTTGCTCAGTCGACAAAAAAATTTGTCGTAGAAAGACTTCCTGCGTTCCTGGTTGACACCTACATGAGTCGTCTTGCATGGACTCTATTCATTGATGACTTGTCGACAAATTTTAGTGACGGAATCTTGATATCAGCCCTACTTTTTTTAAAACACACCTAAAAGTTTGAAAAAAGGGGAAAAAATCACTTTTTTATTAATGTTGAAATTTGAAAACTCATATCTCAGAACAGAAGTTCAATTTGAAAATTCCGTCACTAAAATCTCTTCTATACATCTTTAGGATAACCCAAAAAAATTTTCAAGACTTTCCGTCCCAATGAAAGACGCAGGAAGATTTTTCCCCAACGCTCCAAAAAACACTAAAAAGCCACTTTTCTCAGAGACCGTTCAACATTTTGGGTTGAATTTTGTTTTGGGAACTCACCATAATGAACCTCATAATTAAGCAAAGTTTCAACTTTCTGGGATTATTTTGAAGCCTACTTGAAAGTTTCACCAGGGTCCCCCCTTAAGGGGGTAGTAGCGTCATTTACACGTGTTTTGACGATTTTCGAACCTCCTGTTTAGACGTAATATAAAGATAAATTTGAATAACAGCGAATAACAGAGACAAACGGCAGGCACTATTTTAAAGAAAAAAGTTTTTACAACATTTTCAAAAAAAACAACAAAAAAACAAGAAAAACTATTGGAACGCTCATCTTCAACTTTAGATGGAAATGAACCACATTTTTTCTTGCTCAAAATTGAAACCCAAGGGTCACTTTCTGGGCGATTTCATGCTTTTTCAGATGCATTTTACCGATTGGTAAAAAGTTAAAAACTTTGGCTGCAATCGTGCGCGCAGTGACCCCTTATAATTTTGCAGACCATTTTTGCATAGAACACAAAACATCCTAATTCAATGCTAAAACAAAATATTTTTTTAAAATGTTGCAAAAACTTTTTTCCTTAAAATGGTGCCTGCCGTTTGTCTCTGGCGTTCATACTTATCTCTTTGTAAACGTCTAAACAGGAGGTTCAAATATCGTCAAAATACGTTCAAATGACGCTACTGCCCCCTTAAACTGAAGTTGGCCATATCTCGGGCAATAAATTTTGCCGGACCTAATATTTTGGCTTTAGACTCTCCTTTAGTTAGTTGTTCCGCTGCGTGTGGAAACCTACAGGACTCATGCGTGGCGCGTGACCCCGGGCACGCGGCTCGCAGGCGCGTCCAGAGCGCGCCACGCCCATCACACCATTCTAGTCGTTCTCGAGTCGTTCGCTGTCCATTCGACAGTACAAGCATGTCACAACATTTATTATTTACATTTCCTTTCTCTTCTTCCCTGTAGAGCTGTGCATGTAAACGTATCAGCTGGGAAATCCCCTTCCCAACCAATCGGGCGGGATCCAAAACATGAAAGGAGGAAGCCGAGTCTGTCTGAGGAACTGAAGAGGGAGGGCGGCCGCGCGGCTCGACGGAGTCAAATATAGCCCGAAGGTCCCCCCCACACATGGGCCTCAGGGGAAGGGAGAGGGGGGGAGCCTTCTTGCAAGCGCTAGTGAGTCCGACCACATGCCCCTCCGGCGCGCCGTAAATACTCCGGGGTAACAACATGCGCCGTAAGGGTGTTGGCGCGTCAGCCGCCACTCCTTCCTCCCCCCCCCCCTCTTCCCCACCAAGCGGCGCGCTGGGGCCCTCGCGCGGCCTGTCCACTGCCGACCCGGCCAGTGCGTCGGCAACGCCCATTGGAGAGGCTGGGTCTCGGAGCACGCGGCCACACCCCGTCTGCGCAGAGCTTCGGACAACAGGTAGGAGCGTGGCGTTGCCGCGGCGTAGTGCGTGAGGCGTCCAGGGCGACGGACTTCCCACTCGTTATTTGGATGTGCGCACCCTTTGAAGTTCGATTCCCGCACTAAATTCACTAAGAAAGAAAAGCAGATACATGAGGAAAAAAAACTTGCTTGTGTTTGGTGTTTTGTGTCACCAGTAACCACCGCCCACCCAATACACTGCTAGAAATAACCACAACAAAAGTACACAAATTTCTGGCAAATTTTTAATCAGGTATTTATTGTACTTTTTAAGTACAAGAATTGTTGTACGAAGTACAGTGGAATCGGCATGACGAGTGCTGTGCAGTCCAGGCCTCGTTGTGGTTCGTACAATTCTCGTTGTACATTCTACAACCCCTGTTGTACTTTTATTGTACAGTTTTTGTTGTACTTTTGTTGTACTATCCACACTTTTTCTCGCAGTGTATGACATTTTCAGACTTTGGAAAAAAATTGGAAATATGTAAGGTACTAATTAGTTTATTATGTGAAGAAATAGTTCTTAAAAAACTAAGTTGTTCCTCTAGGCTTGCTTGCTTATGCTTGCGGAGATACTCAGTTACAACCGGCTACCCTAAAGTCGCCTGTAGGCTAGTGTAGAGAGTTCACGAATGATTTCCAGACTGAGAGTACGCGCGGTTCGCGGAGTGAGTCAGCCGTCGCGTCTGCGCCGGTCGGAGGCCACCTGTTGGATGCATCCAGGGAAATCGGTCTGGAGTTCATTGCCGTATTGTGTCTTGCTCTCTGCGTCGACTCGGATGCAATTTGCGAATCAAGTTCAGTGCATTCTTAACACTTCTATTGCTACTAAGCGTGCAATTGGATATTGGATTTGCAGTGGTGCTGGACCTTAGTGTCCTTGGCCGTCGGTAGGGGCAGGCACCTAGATAGCCGCCTGGAAGGTAGGACAAAAGTGCCCCCACCCCCAGAGGCCGCACAGTGGGCCAGAGGACCGGTGAGGCGGCCAAAACTCTAGGCGCGTTTGAGCTCCAGAGTCGCTAAACAGGCCTCGAACCGAACCCGTGACCCCATCAATGGATTGCTTTCCGAACGAGGAATCCATTGGTGGGGTCACACGTTCGGTTCGAGGCCTCTTTAGCGACTCTGGAGCTCAAAACGCGTCTAGGGTTTTGGCCGCCTCACCGGTCTTCTGGCCCACTGTGGGCCGTCGGTCACCCCACTGAAGGCTGTGCGCGCCAACTCGTGCGCACTTAGGCCCGACACCGATCGAACACAGCCGAACAAGGCTACCAGTAGCCAGAAAAGCGTGGATACAAATCTTTCGTGGCTCAGTTGAGTTACCATCTGACAGAACAACGTATCTTCATGGGGAATCCCATGCTAGATACGCTGTTATGTACGAATGCCACCCAGTTGGTGCCGTAGCGGGGAGGTTGAGGGCCAAATCCCACTGTAGCGTGTCGGCCGGACAGCGTTCCGTCATGACATGACGTGTTGGGGTGGTGGTGGTGGTGGCCAATGTAACCAACTGCAATTTGAACACAGTTGAAAATCTGGAGCAAAGCTAGTGATGAATCAGGTGTACTGCGAAATTGCAATCGACCCTTTTGGTCGCCGCCGAGTGAAGAAAAATAGTAATCGAAAGGTCAAGAACGAGCCGCGCACCACCTTGCGGCCGTTACTGTAAATTGTCAAAAGGTCAACCCTGATTTAAGCCTCGGTCTGGACGAAGTTCACAGCAGTGGCCGCTAAGGGGCGCGCAGCTGGTTCCCGCTTTTTCCAGGGATCCTTAACTTACCTCATAAGGGCATCATAACGTTATCATAAGAGTTACACGATGGGTCCTATGAACAAAGACCGATGTCTTTTGGGTCGCTCAAACAAAGACCGATCTCCTTCGGGTCGCTCGAACAAAGACCGATCTCCATTTCGGCCGTTTCTGCATTCGCCGCTTCTTTATATTGTAGTTCTCGCAACAGACATCCAACTCAAACAATAGTTTGAAGGTTTTGTTCCTAACATATTAGAGAATGATTATCTTAAACTTATTTGTGTGGAATCCAAACGTAGAGATTGTTCTGGGACTTCAAAATGAACGCGTTGAGAGGTTAGGAAATGGAGATCGGTCTTTGTTCGAGCGACCCAAAGGAGATCGGACTTTGTTCGAGCGACCCAAAGGACATCGGTCTTTGTTCATAGGGCCCATCGTACAGTTATTACCCTTAACTTCGAACATCTTTTCAAAAGGGTAGGTTATTTTTTTATGTCTCGAATTTGTGTGGATATACTTTTGCAAGTACTTTCATAAGTCCGTACCCTTAACCTTTAGCGAACATTGTCTTATGTTACGTTATGACAGCAGTGTTAGTTAAATGTTGAGTGAAGTTAAGGATCCCTGGCTTTTCCATTATTTTTGTTCTTAACTAAGGGAGGACTGAAAGGGTCTGCAGGAAGGAAGTTTATGGCCCTCAAACTCTGTGAAGCAAGCGAAGGGAGCCTACAGTCGTCGTAATTTGGAAATTAGGGATCATGCACATACCACGTGACCCAAAAAGGCCACTTTTAGACCCCTCCCTCCCCCCTTGTGACCCTCTGTGACTCTTCGCCGACCCCTCCCCCCTCCCCCAAAAGTCACGTGGTAATTTTTGGAATTTGGTTATTGCGTTTTAGTAAGACTGCTTCGCCAATATTGTCGTCTTTTCATTGTTTCTTGGATTGCGTAAGATTCGAGTGTGAACAAGAAAGCTTTACCACAGCTGGACAGGACTGGAAAGGTTCACATGAACTGTCTATTAGGTATTTGTGCGCGCCCGCGTACGAAACCATGCGTTACGTGGTCAGTGTGATAATAAATTACTGTTGTTTGCTTGCTCACTGAAAACCTTGCGATAACTTGTTCGTTACAGAAAGATTGTCGTCGGGATGACCAATCATTTGTTCGCTGTTTGCAAACCTCCTGTTAGTAAAAAGAACGTGTTTGCATTGTGAACTCTTATTTGAAGTTTTTTTCGCCAAATTACGAAAGCAAAATTCTTTGCAAGCTGCGAACTGAGTGGTTTTTAATGTGAATAACACATTCCTCGGCAAGAGTGTGCTTGTGCTGTAAGAATTGTAATTTTTATTGAAGTGGCATCATCTTTAATTTTAAAAACAATGTGCAGGGCAGTCCGTTAAGTTCCGAAAAGTTCATGTCACGTGACTTTTTGGCAACCCCCCGTCCCCCCTTGTGACTTGCCGTGACTTTTTCGCGACCCCTCCCTCCCCTTAAATGGGTCACGTGGTATGTGCACGACCCCTTACATACTACTGAAGGCGAGTGAATACAGCTTAATAGCCGTTGAATAGTGGAAACGGAAAGCCCATAGTAAATGCGAGCGAAGCAAGCGAATTTTCGAGACTATTTGGGTATTTTAGCTCAAATTTGAACATATTGCAGATATTTGTCACTTCCTTTCGGGGTAAAACGGGGATGGAGGAAAGGGGGGGGAGGTTATAGTTGATTTAGGGCGACCTCTAACAGTGTGAGACTGTCTCGGACTTGAATTCGCTGCGTGCGTTTCCTATTTCTGTCGCTGCTTTCCCAGCCATCCCACCAGTGCACCTCATCCCGCTAAGAAAGCACTCAACTCGTGTTAGCGCATCGTAAATACCACCCCCACCCCCACCTCCCACTGTCCAGCGCCGGCCGGGCGGCGCCGAGGCCATGTTATCGACCCGGACTGCGCGTCGCGCCGGACCACGCGGGGGGTGGCGCAACACGCATGGAGGCAGGGGGTGGGGGTGGCGTGGAGCGCCTCGCGCCCAGCGCGTCGAGCGACGTGACGTCACAAGTGTATCCCTCCACTACAACCAGAGTTTTGCATTTTCCCTTCATGCACTCTCAGACTGTTATTGACTTTTTGTCCTTTGTTAAAAAAAGAGTATTTTACACAACAATAAAAAGCACTATTTCCTCAATATGTATGTAAGATTTCATTCGTTATATTGACTTAAAGCCAATGTGCTATTGACAGAGTCAATACGTCATCGACTACAAAAAAAGTCAATAATTGATGACAATTTAGTTTTATAGTGAATAATATTGTACATGGTTACAAAGTAAATACCACATATTATTGCTGCTTAAAAAACTACGTAAGCAAAGGATTAAAAGTCAATAATTGTGAGAAAAAAAGTCAGTACGAGTCTGAGAGTGTGTTTGAACTTGTTTGAGTGGGGAAGCTTTTATTCGGTTCTGTGTCCTGATGAGTTTTGGTACCGGTACCTCTGCCGCCAAACAGTGCACTGTGGGAAAAAATCACAGTAAATCCTGTTGTGATTAGTACAGCTGTCACTGTAGTTCAGCGTACAGGATTTACTGTACTTTTTTACAGGATCTACTGTACTTTGTACGGGATTTATTGTACCACGGGGGTGGAGTACGGAATATCCTGTACCAGGTACAGTAAATATTGTAGCCAGGCACAGTAAACCCTGTGTTCTGAACTACAGTGAATCCCGGCAAAAAAATTAACGGGATATTCGCTGTGGTTTTTTCGCACAGTGATGCCTGCGGGGGGAAAGGTCGCACAACGGACTTGAGTGCGACTGAACGGTAATTCAAAGTCAAACTATCGATTTGAGGTAAATGTGGAATGTGGAACTATACCGCCAATTTCCGAGTGGCACCGCTCGGATGTGTCCCTCCCTGCTAGTATTTTGACTCTGAGTCGGCAAGGGGTCGGATAGAATCCCTGTGCAGAGGGCTCGCCCAGCCTGGCTACGCGTGCGCGTCTCCCAGTTGGCCTTGCCTCTCCGCCAGGAACCGGTTGGTTCCGGTCAGCTAATTTGCATTAACCCCGGGTTCCAGCACGCAATGTGAATGCACACAGTGCGCTCCACAGCGCTCGGCCCAGGGCTCAAACGACACCCCAGTCCCAGGAGACCCAGGGCTCAAGTGACACCCCAGTCCCGGGAGAACAGTCTGTGCCTCTGCATCTAATGCGCACATACACACACACACGTTTAAAACCTTACGAAACACTCTCAGACCTACACTACAAACCTAACTGTCTACTAAGTACACACTTACAAATGCATGCCTGCAAGTACACACTTGCAAACGCATGCTTGGCCAAGTACACACTTACAAATGCATGCTTGCAAGTACACACTTACAAGCGCATGCTTGACGCGTGGAGTTATACGGCGTCAAGCATGCATTTGTAAGTGTGTACTTGTCAAGCATGGGTTTGTAAGTGTGTACTTGCAAGCATGCATTTGTAAGTGTGTACTTAGTAAGGGAGGGTGGGGAACCATGACCACTTTTTTTTGTGCCTCCCTCTACTCCACCGTGTGGTTCGAAAAGTTAAGTTTCCAGCATGAGAGGATTCATTGGACCTCCAAGTACCTCTTCCACCCATTGGAACTAGTCTGCAATGCACGGCAGGCTCACAGAACACTTTGGAAAATAAAACGCAAAGTGGTCATGGCGCCCCACGTATGGTACCATGACCACCCCGTGGGGCACCATGACCATAGTAATTTTTTGGCCCAAAAAAGTGTACTTTCTACCAGTATTCTCATTGAAATTGTTTATATCGCTGTCCTTACCATCAGGCCAGTCAACTTAACTAAAAAACACTGTAAAAACCTTCGAAGTTTTAAACGTTCTAAGATGCCTTAAAATGCACGGTTTAAAACAGTTAACGCTCTAAGGCTTTCAAATTTCACATCCAAAGCTATGACATGTTTTACTATTTTATGTTTGACTTGCTTAGACGAATCCAAATTCGTATGCAGATTTCAATTTGTTAAATTTTAAGAAAATTATCGCGGTTACTACACTGCAAACAAGTGAATTAAATGCTGTTTCTCATAATGCCAGAGCCATCTTGGTGCAAAGTAGCCACGGATCGCCTTCGCGGCCAACTTTTGCGGTTTGGAGCTCATTTAGTGCAAGAGAAACTACCATTTCAAGTCTCAGTTTCAGAACCATTCTTAATCATCCTGGTGATTCACGATTTGTGATAAAACTATCTATTCTGCAGCAATTATTCAACCTTTAAGTATACAATTTCAGAAGCAAACAGTAAATTTTCGACGAAAATAAATCATTATCAGGCCAAAATACACTCAAATATGTATGGTCATGGTGCCCCACTAAAAAGTGGTCATGGCTCCCCACAATGCAGTTTTCGACTCTAACAAGGGAAGTGCCCCAGGTGTTACATCCAGATTTTGATCAGATTTTGGGGATCTCTTCTACTATACAATAGACTAATTTTCCGCATAAAAGATTTTGCTGAGATATATTACAACGGGTTTTAAACCTAGGTCCAAATTTTCAAAATCACTCAAAAAATATTTTTTGACCAAAAAGTTTCTAAATGGCCTGAAACGTCCAAAAATATGATTTTTTTCGATTTTGGAGAAAAATTTTTTTTGTCCTCACTAAAGTCCAAAAACTAAAAAAAAATCCAAAATCACATTTTAGACCAAAAAGTATCCAAATGGTCTAAAACGTCCAAAAATATGATTTTTTTCGATTTTGGAGCAAAAAAATTTTTGTCCTCACTTAAGTCTAATAACAGGAAAAGTAGCGATATTCATCGGCAACTTTGGCCCGTCCCGTACATTAAAAAACGTTAAAATTTCGCCTATGTTTGACCCTGACGGGAATTAAACCTGAGTCGGGGGTTTAAAATAAATGTAGTTTTCGTCATCAGCACCCTCAAAAGCATCTGAAACAATGCGAACACTCGAATAAAAAGTATGTTTAAAATATACCCCACTGGGATTTGAACCCGGGTCCAAACTTCTCCGATTTGCTTGAAATTGGCACCATTGGTTTTTGTCTTGTCACCCTGATTCCAAAAATACCCCTACATGCCCTCCTTAGCTGTATCCGTTGCCGAAATCCTCCTCGACCCCATGTACACCATGATGCACCTGCAGCAGCGCCCCCGGGGCTCGGATCGGATTTGCTGCCACCGGGCGGTTCTTAGGGTCACCCAAGGAGGCTGCATACCAAATTTGGTCAAGATCGGACCACGGGAAGTCCTCGGACGGACGGACGGACGGACGAACGGACGGACGGACGAACGGACGGACGGACGCACAGCAGGGATCATACTACTGTATATGCCCGTCCCTCCGTCATTTTTTTACAAAAAAATAAACGGGACGGGCCAAAAAATGACGTAGTTGAACAGGGTCAGTACCTGACCTTACCCCTCCCGGACCTTACCCCCCTCATTTTCTAATTTCTTTTATGAAAAAGAAATAAATTATTTTATATTAAATATAAAACAGGAAAGTCCGGGACCTTATAATAAGTAATATATAAGTAAACTGATAAATAAATAAATAATTAAATAAATAATTTAAAAAAAATTGAAAAGCTGTTCCACATTAATAGATAATGTAGTGTGTGCAAGGGCTTAAGGAACGGTAGAGACGTTCAGGTTTACTGGTTTATTGTAAGACGTATCAGGGTCAACACTAGGCGACAACTGCATGCCGGCTCTGCTGAGCGGCTGTTTTTATAGTTGAGGGTACATTCGTAAACCAAAGGACCGTGAGTGACCATTCTAGGAGTCCTTGGCAGGGAGCTCTCTAGGCCAATAGTATAGGAATGGAACGGAGTGTGTTTGGGTTAAGATGGCGGCTTGCATGCAAGTGACCAGATATGGTTAGGAATCTTTAGACTGTATTTCACACCAATATGTCATTTATCAATTTTAATTATTGTTTTACACTTTCAAAATTAAGAGGCCATGAAATCAAATCAGTACTTCCTGCTTTCACCTTTCACCGATTTATGGCTCACATCAGCTGAACAAATCAAGGGCGGTTCACGCTATAACTACGTTCGATCTCGTTCAAAGCCTAGAGGAAGGGGGAGGTGAATTTTACCTTTCTCTCTCTTCAAATCGTACATTGTACCCCCTAACTAGTAGCATGCCTGCAAGCACGCTCTAGCTAGTGCATGCCTGGCAAGCATGCTCATACTAGTGCATACATTCCATGTAGGGCTGTAGAGTTAAACCATGCGCATGGATGCTTGCATGCATGCATGCAGGGGTTTGCGGATCGCCATGGAATCCATATAGAAAGGTGTTGTTTTCACCCAACAGGAGTTAGAATGACAGTTTGTCACATAATAATGCTCGAAACATTTTGGCTTTAAAGAAAAAGGGAGTTTGGAAGAGCACTAGCGACAGGGCGGGAGTGCGTGCATGCATGCACGCAAGCGTCGGGCGTCGCGCTGAAAATACCATTTTAAAAGCACTGCTATCAATTCTGAAAAACTTCTTATGGCTAAAACTTCTTCTTGGGTCATGCCAGATGGAAACAATAGCCTTCTGAGTGGATTCCGTAGCGATCCGCCACCCATGCATGCATGCAAGCAAGCATCCATGCGCACGGTTTAACTTTACAGACCCGTACACGCTTCCTGATGCAGGCAACTCCCTATCCCTTAAGCACTAGATGCATGCTTCAGTTAGCGTGTGCACTGTGCATGGCATGTATGAAAGTGCATGCTTGCCAGGCATGCGCTAGATGCACTAGTTAGTGCATGCTTGCCAGGCATGCGCTTGCTAGAGCGTGCTTGCAGGCATGCTCCAGTTAGAGCATACAATGTACGCTCTTCGTTTAGTAGAGTTCCTGTCTTTGAACGAGATCGAACGTAGTAATAGCGTAAAGCGCTCTTCACTCGTTCGCCTGAGCCATTAAGGAGGTGAAAGCAGGAAGTACTGATTCGATTTCATAGCCTCTCCATTTTAACAGTGTTTAACAATAATTCAAGTAAATAAATGTATTGTCTATTACTGGGGCAAATTGGCAAAACAGCTTTTCAATTTTTTTTTAATTATATATTTAATTTTTTATTTATTTAATTATTTATTATTTATCATTTATTTTTTCTTTAATAATTAAATCACTAAATAATTTTTTTCAATAATTTTTGAGGGGAAAGGGTTTTGGGAGGGGTAAGGTCCTGGACTTTCCTTTTATATTTAATATAAAATAATTTATTTCTTTTTCAGAAAAGAAATTAGAAAATAAGGGGGGTAAGGTCCGGGAGGGGTAAGGTCAGGTACTTCCTGAGTTGAACATTGCGTACCATACCTCAATTATTTTGTCAAAATCTTGTTATCTGGCTTTCAAGTTTTTTCACGAATATTGACTAACGTCAGAACAAAAAGATTCTCCTAACGCGAATAAAATCATATTTTTTAAAGTTGCGGATCTTGGAGACTATTTGGTCAAAATGTATATTTTTTTTAATTTTTAGACTTAAGTGAGGACAAAAAAATTTTTGCCCCAAAATCGAAAAAAATCATATGTTTTGGACGTTTTAGACCATTTGGAAACTTTTGGGTCAAAAATGTGATTTTGAATTTTTTCCAAGTTTTTGGACTTTAGTGAGGACAAAAAATTTTTTTGCTCCAAAATCGAAAAAAAATATTTTTGGACGTTTTAGCCATTTAGAAACTTTTTGGTCAAAAAATATTTTTGAGTGATTTTGAAAATTTTGGGCCTAGGTTTTAAAAACCCCTTGTAATATATCTCAGCAAAAACTTTTATGCGGAAAATTAGTCAATTGTATAGTAAGAAAGATCCCCAAAATATGATCAAAATCTGGATGTAACACCTGGGGCACTTCCCTTGTAAGGCTCCCCGAGCAAGCAAAAAGCTACTTAGAATTAAATTATGTTTGGGTATTTTGCCGGAGAGCCGACATTTTGAAAAAACCTAAGACATCGAACTTATCTCCTCAAATGTGAGAGTGAGAAAAAATATCTCAGATTTGAAAAACGCCCAATTTAGCCAAAACGCTGTGACAAAAATTTTGGCGAGGTGCTATGGTCGTACCCTCGAAGCTAGAAGGTAGGGCTCTGGCTAAAAATAGTTAGAATTCTATTCTCTCGAAAGTCCAGTCGACCGGTTGCCGTCGGCAAAGTAAGTTAGTTCCCGAGAGCGAGGGGGTTGGTCATGGTGCCCCAGTGGTCATGGTGCCCCACCCTCCCTTAGACAGTTAGGTTTGCAGTGTATACGTACTTTTTTCTCTCTTGCTCATAACGTTTTTTGTTTTTTTGAGCATACGTAAAATGTGCTATTTTCTCTTTACCCATGCACAACTTTGATCGTTTTAAAGATCAATAAAATTGTCTTTAGATCATGTAGAAATTGTAAAGTAAATTGCTAATGACAAAAATTCAGGTGAAATGAACTAATACATTAAACAATGCACAAAATAGAGTATAGCCACAAAGAAAATAGAACATAATACGTTCTGCACAAAAAACATTTTGGCAAGAGATAGTCAATACGAGACTGAGAGTGAATATTACCTATGTAAGGTACAAAAACCTAGTTTCTTGTATTACGATTCAGTTCGTATTTTGCGAGGTATTTTCTTTGAAAGCTTCTGCATGCTCACAAAACTTTATTATAACAAGCTCATTGTGTTTGTAAAGCTCAATATATTTAAGATTTTCATAGAACGCGAAACCTTGCAAACTAGACGCGACCATGACATCCGTAACTCTTGTCCGAATTGTGGGTCACTCCAGATTTTTTAGAGATAAAAAAATACTGCATAAACCAGATCTGGTGTGTATTTGGATCATATTTGCTGATTTCAATTTTTGTTCGTTCCTTGTGTTGCAGGTATTAAAATGGAGCCCGCCGAGCCGAAGCGAACCTGCCTGCCGATAGTGGAGCGGGGATGCTGCTGCGAACTGGCAACGTGCTGTAAAGTGCAGGGATGGCTGTTGATAGTGAGTACTCGGCACTTCATGACAACACTGCAAATACAAGCGTCGGACAGGACGGCCACACAGACTTAAAACCTTGTATTTTGAGCATTTGAATAGTAGTTTCTTCTACGAAAAATTAGGTAGTAAGTTCCATCGTATTTTCTTTGAAAAGCACTGAAAAAATGGTGATACATCTCACACGGTAAAAACGGTTCCTGGTTTTCCCAGGAACTCCCTGGAAATCGCCTATGCCTTCACCATTGGCTTCCTGGGAAAACCAGGTTCCGTTTTTACCGTGCACTCTCTGGGGTGAGACAAAAGGGTGATGCTAAAATGTATCACCGAAAAACTGGGCCAATCACGCTCACCTTTTCGGTGATACATTCTTGTGCAACCTTTTTTTTCGATGATAGATTCGTGTACGACCTTTTTCTCGGATACATTTATGTACGACCTTGTTGTAAATTTGCAAATGTGAAGTTGTAAATTTACGACTTCAGTACTAAATATTCGACATATTTGTCGCTCATTTTGAAACGAGACTTTCCGTTTTAAAAAGAATCAAGTCGTAAGTTTGCGACTTGATCGTAAGTTTACGAACGATCGAAATTTTGTTTGGGAATATGTACTTTGGTCGTACATTTACGACTCTTGTCGCAAATTTATGTTACGGATCGTAAATGAACGACACAAATCGTAAATAAGCGAGCAAACTTGTAACTTTTTACGAACTTGCCCGGGATTTCAGATTTTAAAATATTACGACCGATTACGACATTGTCGTAAAGAAGGAGGAACCATGACATATGCTCTGACTTAATTCTTTACATCGACCATTATTTTTCTCTTGTTTCAGGTCGGTGCCACATTGAACATACTGAAGAGTATCGCCCAATTATACAACGTCTCCGAAGGGTGCAATGCTTTAAAACAGGTTTGTAATTAACGCGGACGTCAGACAGTGAATTAAGAAATTGCATACATGGCCCAGCGGTTGAAACCACAAGTGTGTTGTCACCGGGCTTTTACACACCATAACGTAGACCGCGTGAGTTTAGTCCTGAGTCACTCCCAGCTTACTGGATCCTGTTCATTTATGGTAGTTGAAAACAATGTAGAAAAAAATTCCGTACTTTAGCACGGAAAAGGCACAGAAGAACATAGTACGTAAGTACGGAACGTCCGTACTTGTCCCATAAGAACTCATGTAATCGGGTACGGAAAAATAGTACAAAAGTTCTATATTATGATAGGTACGGACGATCCAGGCAATTTTTTGACCAGACATGTTCCGCACTTTTTATGTACTTTCTTCTCGCAAGGTAGGAAAACGATGTAGGGAAAATGATTACATATTTACAAAATTACGTAAATTCTGCATCCGCCCTGAGCTCCGTTCATGCAGTTGATTGCTCGTTGAAATGTACATGCCGGCACGATTCAGGAGTGGGCCTTCCAGTTTTGCAGAGTTGAACGAGGTCGCGAAGTGTTTCTCGGACACGAAAAAACACGGCACGGACGCGTTTGTGCGCTTGTCCAACTACACTCCTTTAGGTGTGTGTTTCTAATCACACTTCTGTAGAAGTGTGCTTGTCAAACACATTCCTACAGATGTGTGCTTCTGAGCTCACTCCCACAGCTTTCTACCAAGTACTTATTTGATCTCTTAACATATTCTCACCCCACCCGTTTTACCCGTCTCGCGGATCATTTTTATCCACCGACGTTTTCTTTTTACAGCAAGGGCGAAGTTGTTTTGGTGACGAGGATCTCAAGTCTATCTTCTACTTCTTCATTTGTTCCCTCGTGTTGAACATCATCATCCAGATCATCTTCCTGGTGACCGCCGTGCTGTTCCTTCAAGGCATCGCCAATGTACGTCGCACTACACTGTGGCAAAAAGCTACGGAAAATTCTGTAAACAGCTTGTGGTAATTCTCCGTAGGCCCCTTATCAATATTCTCCGTAGGCTCTTACAGTATTTTCTGTAGGACCGCACAGTATTCTCCGTAGGACCGCACAGTGATCTCCGTAGGACTATACAGTCTTCGAGGTCCTACGGAGAAGACTGTGCGGATTTACAGAGAATACTGTGCGGCCCTACGGAGAATACTGTAAGAGCCTACGGAGAATATTGGTAAGAGGGCTACGGAGAATCCTGGCAAAAAAATTAACAGGATTTTCCGTACCTTTTTGCCACAGTGTAGCTTCCTGACGCTGCAGTTTTGAGAATTTATAAATACTGTTTTTAAAATTTGCGCTTTATAAAATATTAAATTTGCCCTACCGTGTTAATTTTACAATGAATGTATAAGCTCTTTCGTATGAAACGAGTGAACCACTCAAAATTAACAGGTTATCGTTTAATTAACGTGGAACGGGACGATATTTGCGATGTCACATCGGCAGCTGTGGTGGAATTGCAAAGTTACACTAGTTTGCGGGTGCCTGAGAATCCATATCGGGAGATGGGGGCGGTCTCGTCGTCTCTGGGCCAGGGAATCCGATGAGTGACCGAACGCTTCGAGCGAGCGGACACAATCACGAGTTAGAGAGCTTTGGAAAAGCTCCTCACGATTCTGTTCGCTTACTCGTCCCATCCCATCACGAATTAATCCCATACTTTAGAAGCCCTGTGCCTTCAGAACCTTTGACGCTATTTCTGCGTTTCTTTTGGCAGCGCAATCCCAGCAAGATGGCCCACTACATCCGCCTGATGTGGGTTCAGCTAGTCGTGGGCACCATTGCTGTCATCGTCATGTCTGTTCTTGTATCGCCTGTACTCCTACTCGCCTTCCTCTTCATTGGTGAGTACAATGCACAAGTTAATTTTCTTGAGGTTTATTTCAAGTTTTACAGTTACATTTTGTTGAGCGGACTTGAAAAGTCTTTACTTACTATGAATGTCAAAAATCTGTTCTCCAGGTTTACCCATCTACTGTCTCATCTGCGCCAACAGCCTCAAGATCCAGATGGAAACGAACAAGAACGGCCAGGACTTCGCGAATCCGATGGCCTAAGTCTGCGCAACCTCCGCGCAACCTCCATGCAGGCATCCGCAACCCCACACTCCCAGCGTGACGTCACGTTTAAACGAATGTGACGAAAAGAGTACTCCAAAGAAGCTCTGGCGCGGAAGAAGAACAAAAACGGAAGTAAGAAATTGCAGTTACTATGAGAAATATACGCTGCGCACAAGGTTCGCAGCGTATATTTCTCATATAAACAGCAAATTCTTACTTCCGTTTTTGTTCTTCTTCTTCCGGGCCTGAGCTACTTTGGAGTACTGTATTGTCACGTTCCTTTGAGCATTGTGTCACATTCGTTTGAATGGGAACAAGCTAAGTTTTGGCTGATTTGCGCTCAAACGAATGTGTCCAAGGAACGTGACATTTTGTCGTATCTGGTTCAATGTGATGCTAAAAGTGAGAGTGCACTGAAAGTCAAATGGTAACCTTACTTCGACCAGGAAATTTCAGACCGTCGGACGGGTCGAACTTGTTACCCAATTTTTTACAGCAATTGTTATACCGCCTTATATGGTACAGGAAACATTCTCACTGCATCGTGAGAACTGTAACTTTCACCGCTAGAGGTGACAATTTCAATTCTCATGTCATGAGCGAAGTATTTTTTTTTCAACACCCTCGGTTGCGTTTTCTGTGACATCTTAGTTTATCCTTCAACTTTTCAAACCCGTGTTACCGCATGTTACTAACAGTAAATAACCCCTTCAAAAGTGTAATCATGAAGTATGTAATCATCAAGTGTTATCATGAAGTACGAGTAATCGACGCCAACCGAACAGTATAACTTTAAAACAACATGCAAAAGGTCGATATTCCCTACACTTAGTACTTTGCTATGCGTCATGGGTTTCTGAAGGCTATATAAGGCTAAATCACGTTGGAAATGCTAGAGGAAGTACAATTTCGACGTTTTTCCTCAAGTAAGGTTAAATGAATTTTGTCTGCGTCTGTGCACCGAGAATCCAAAGACTTTGAGTATAGCGTCAATTGTTGCAGTTCATTTGAAGACGTATTTATCGCATCAATCAACGCCTCTCCTTCCATATGCATAGGGCATTTTTGGGGCCCATCCGTGTGTCTGCTAGCACCATTCTGAAGACCCCAGATCATTTACTATGAAAATTTCATCGAATTTGCTACGCTGAAATGGGATGGTTCGTTGAACCACTGTTATGTCATGTGAAAAAATGTATTTTTTACTGTGCAAATTTTATTTTGGTATGCTTTTTGTATGAGTCGTAAATGAAAAATAACCGAGTTAATCACTTTGGCAGAATCAAATATAATTGATCTCAGATTTGTCTCAAGTTGAGAGGGTGATTCATAAACCAGAGACTTAACGACTGCAGTGTTAAAGAAATTAGTTGAAATTTTCATAACATCGGTTTGCATTTTTCCACAAGCAATTAATACGAAAATTACAATTACAAAAAAGTGTAAATTGTTTTACAATCATGTTGCGAAAATTCATATCTGTTGTTTTCGAGGTTGTCTGAGGTCAGTGAAGCAATAGGTATTCAAGAACATGAACACACATCTTACCTACATCATTACATCAATTCAAGCGATTCGTCGTTTGCTTAGCCGGTCAGCCGGTTTTGAACCCGTGACCTTGGACTTGTGGTGTAAGATCTTTGCCGCTGTGCTACAACGTCGTCCAGGTGCCAGACAACCAACTACCTGACTATGCACGCGCCCCGTCTAAGTGGTACGAAACGGCTAAAAATGTAACAAAAATAGTTAAGTGTTCGGAACGACTTCTTGGACCATAAAAAGTTTAAAAAGTGACAGATAGGTACACTAGACGGTCGTATGGGACGCTCAAATACTTTTGTCACATTTTCAACCGGTTTCTTCTACGAGTTGCTGTTGACAGACATAACTTTCGACCCACATAACTGTAAATCCACATAACTAGTGACAGAAATAACGGATTTATTTCTGATATAAAAAAGCATTTATTATTTGAATTAAAATTATAATTGCTACAGACATAACATTTTACAGAAATAACCAAATCGCATATACATATAACTGTTGACAGACATAACATTTGACAGGCATAATATTTGATAGGCATAACCGTCGACAGACATAACTTTCGACAGACATAACTGTCGGCAGATCAATGCAAGAGCTTCCCGAGGGATTAATGGATAAAGCTTAAATTACAGCATGGTGGACTCAGCAGGGACAGCTGCTTCCAGTTCGATAGAGGGGCAAGATGAGCAGTGCCGCCTCTGCTTTGACCGCCCTAGAAATCACGCTGCAGTGCCGTGCGGGTATCGCATCTGTTGCAAGACCTGCGCGGGACGGTTGGACGAGAGCGCCACTTGCCCGCTGTGCAGGAAGGAAATCTTGATGATCGAAATTTTTGACAAGGCTTCATTTTCTTCTATTTATCCTCTATTTAATTTAACTTATATATATTTTTTTAAATTAAAAATTATTTCTGAATAAAGTTATATGTATTTAAAGTTATGTGTGTTTACAGTTTTTCAACCATAATTAATCCTCTTTTATGTCTGACACCAGTTATGTCTGTAGCCAGTTATGTCTGTCAACAATTATGTGGATAAACAGTTATGTGGGTTTAAAGTTATGTCTGAAGCAGAACTCCCTCTTCTACGGGCCATGCGCCATGAGCCGGTTAAGAAAGTTACAATCGGATTCGGAAAATTAGGTTCGGCACAAAATCGACATTTCAGTGTTGTAATTTTCAGAATGCGACATGAAAATTACTATTAACTGTTTCACGACTGGGTTTTGAATTTTCTAATCGTGTTATGAAATTTGCAATGTTAAGTTTATTCATATCCGTGTTTGGAAAATTGTCATCAAAACTGCTTTGTAAAATTGCAAACTTTTTGAACAGTGTATCTAGGACTCTCTTCCAGAAAGAAGGTCAGTAAGAAATTCATTTGATAGACCGATGACTGTCATGCTTTACGTTAGCCGCTATTTTTTTTTTTGGGGGGGGGGGGGGTCTCTTTTGGTGCCTGCTTGACTTTCTACTGAAAAGATTCCTCACTTTAAAGCTCCCGGTAATGTTATTGGCTTGATATTTGTTGTTTCTACACTGGTTTTATGGAAGAGTCTCAAGAGTCTATCATTGAGCGTGTCACGATAAACCTTGTGAATACAAATCGCCAGGACACTGCTTACAAGATGTTTTGTTGGATCTAATAAAGAAATTTAAACACTAAAAACCAGTGGAAACATTTTTGATAAACGTTATTTTCTATAATCTCTTCTCATCTTAAAATATAACTTAACCCACCTCAGAGAGATAGACACCTAATCGTAACCGTACGTTAGAGCATTATTCAGACACTTTCGAGGCTCTGCTTGGAAGTATGGCTTCAGATGCGATAATGTGAAGGAATCACAAGGCAACTTATCTCACCAGAAGTAAAACGTTATCATGCTGAGCAGTATCACTCCATTTCATAAGGTAGCATAGATGACCAAAACTCCAACAGTGGGTTCTTTTTTTTTCCTTCACATTTATCGCAAGTGCAAACTGCAGACCAAGATGCCAACCAAATGTTGTGCAGTTTGTCACTTTCCTTTGTGCAGGAATGTCACGAAGCCATCAGAGCAGCACGCACGAGGACGAAGTCAGACGGGCCCAGTGGCAGCGCAGCGGTCGCCCACTACGTTCACTGAAAAGTCAAAGGACGGAATTCATTCCATCCTAGGGGGAAGAAACAAAGTCTCGCCATTCTGTGGTGAGAAACAAAAGTCTCACCTTTTTTTGGCGAGAAACAAAAGTCTCACCATTTTTTGACGAGAAACAAATGTCTCGCCAAAACATGGCAATAATTGCAACCCTACTCTATTGGATACCGGGAAATATATCCCAGTCAATTACTGTATTTCCATATTTTGGCGAGACATTTGTTTCTCGCCAAAAAATGCTGAGACTTATGTTTCTCGCCAAAAAAATGGCGAGACTTTTGATTCTCGCCAAAAAATGGCGAGACTTTTGATTCTCGCCAATTTGAAAGAAACGGCAAGTGCATTTTATGTGAAGCTCAACTGCAGAAAAACTGTGGTTCATCTGAACAGTCGTTACGGCGGGAGGCCTTGTCATGTGGTCGGGGCATCGCACGCTCGTCCCCACGGGTGCTCAGCGTCGTGGATAACACAACTACTCCACAACACAAAAGATCCAGGACCGAATCCCAACACTGTAATTACACTTTCACAATTCCAAGATACGAAACATACCATGAGAGGGAGGGGGCACAGGGGAGGGGCATAGAAGGAGAGAAATAGAGTCGGAATGTCAAAAAATTTTGATTTTTGGCCCGTCCCGTTTATTTTTTGTAAAAAAAATGACGGAGGGACGGGCATATAGTATGATCCCTGCTGTGCGTCCGTTCGTTCGTCCGAGGACTTCCCGTGGTCCGATCTTGACCAAATTTGGTATGCAGCCTCCTTGGGTGACCCTAAGAACCGCCCGGTGGCAGCAAATCCGATCCGAGCCCCGGGGGCGCTGCTGCAGGTGCATCATGGTCTACATGGGGTCGAGGAGGATCTCGGCAACGGATGCAGCTAGGAGGTAGACCAGCTCTTATTTTGCGAAAGTGAGAATTCCGCTGGGTTCCCGGACTCAAAATGACCGAAATGGTGAGAAAACTCTTAATTTGAAAGCCCAAGGTCGTCAGACTTACCAAAGCCGTGCCCCAAGACCCTATTTAAAGGCAAAAAGCCAATTTTTTTTTTTTTCGGATTTTCACCAAACTAAGTTTGACACTAGGGTAAACAGGCCATAAAACAATCCTTCGGGCGAAAATTTCGTCCGTTTTGCGATATCTCGACTCCTTCATGCCCAAGCGGCCTCCCCAACCGCCCGCACGGCGTCTTTTTTATGCTCGCGGTTGGGGAGGCCGTTTGGGCATGAATGAGTCGAGATATCGCAAAACGGACGAAATTTTCGCCCGAAGGGTCGTATTCTGGCCTGTTTACCCTAGAGAGCGATTCTCACGTTACGGGGTAGTTTCGTTTCTTCTGACTCCTGTGCCCAAACGAGCGCAGATATCGACATGGGGTTTGTTTCTGATGTTAGGGAGGGCCATTGCCCACTAAACGCACACATTTCGAAAAGTTCACGTCCGTTGGATTGGTCTACGTAGCGTTTGGAATACCCTAAATGTAACTTCCGTGATTGTCCAAAGAGAACATACTCGAACTTTCCGCCCCCAGTGTGGCGGTGTGGTTCGAAAATGCTGCCAACTGTCGATGGGGATTCGAAGCTTGGCATGTCTCGACCTAATTTCAACCGAAGACCAACACGCCAGACTTCTTTCAAAGGTACCAGGTGGCTCAGAAACCCCGCGACAAATTGATTGCAGGCTACACGCCTGCAGCCGTGCTTGCGGGCTTGCCTACGCTCCGGTCTGCGGGCGCCGGGACGCTCCAGTGTGGCCACTCGTCCATTACGCACTCCACCGCGGCGCTGTCCTTCGCAGCGCCGTCGCCGTGGGGCTGTCCGCCGCGGACAGCGCCGCGGACTGCACCGTGCCGCGAAGGACAGCGCCGCGAAGGACAGCGCCGCGAAGGACAGCGCCCTGGCGCGAAGGTCACCGCCGCGGTCCGCGGTTGACAGTGCGTCATGGACGAGTGGCCACCCTAGAGCTTCCCGGCGCCCGCAGACCGGAGCGTAGGCAAGCCCGCATGCACGGCTGCAGGCGTGTAGCCTGCAATCTTTTTGTCGCGGGGTTTCTGAGCCACCTGGTACTTATGCTGCAACGAAAAATGTCCTCCGTGTATTCAATTTCACTACACTAATTTCGAAAAGGCAGCTCTGGACTTCTCCCCAAGCCAAACTTTAAACTTTCCATGACACAAGCCATCAAAGTGGAGTCCCTGGGATATAATTGCATGGGTCACGGAAATCTAAGATGCTGTACACGGTCTCAAAGCGGGCTAGAGCATTATAAAATGGCGTGTATCAACAATTACCTGTAACTTCCGTGGCACCCTTTACCCAATGTTGCAGCAGTACCAGGTGAAAAAAATTTCCGCTGAAATGTCGGGCTTAGAGTATCATTTGACCCTGGAACGACATTTAAGCCACAGCAAGCCCGAGTCAGCCGTTAAAGCCGATTTTCACACTTTGTAACTTCCGTGATAACGTAATTTCCGTGATCAAAACACCCACTAAAACGTGTGGGAATACCTTATGGCTCATGTTTTTAGGAAGGTAGTACAAGGTCTTTACTATAAATACCATTGCCATAACTCTAGTATCATCCAGGACCCCAATAATCAGAAAAACTTAATTGGATATTTTTCACTTTCGGCAAATCAGAGACGCCAAAACTACCCCGAAACGTGAGAATCGCTCTAGAGTCAAACTTAGTTTGGTAAAAGTCGGAAAAAAAATTTGGCTTTTTGCCTTTATATAAGGTTTTGGGGCACGGCTTTGGTAAGTCTGACGACCTTGGGCTTTCAAATTAAGAGTTTTCTCACCATTTCGGTCATTTTGAGTCGGGGAACCCAGCGGAACTCTCACTTTCGCAAAATAAGAGCTGGTCTAGCTAGGAGGGCATGTAGGGGTATTTTTTGGAATCGGGGCGACGAGAAAAAACCAATGGTG
This sequence comes from Thrips palmi, assembly GCF_012932325.1. Lineage (NCBI taxonomy): Eukaryota > Metazoa > Arthropoda > Insecta > Thysanoptera > Thripidae > Thrips > Thrips palmi. Next base: position 1,491,163 of record NW_023144623.1, read on the forward strand.
CTAGTTTCAAGCGAATCGGAGAAGTTTTTACCCGGGTTCAAATCCCAGTGGGGTATATTTTGAACATTCTTTTTACTCGAGTATTTCCATTGTTTCTGATGTGTTAGAGGGCGCTGATGACGAAAATAACATTTATTTTGACCCCAGACTCAGGTTCAAATCCCGTCAGGGATAAACATAGGCGAAATTTGCACATTCCCTGATGAACGGGATGGGCCAAAGTTGCCGATGTATTTCGCTACTTTTCCTGTTATGGAGCTTTGCAGTGTTCAGTACATTTATGATTGTAATGGTGGTTGTAGTTTAAATACGTTTTGGAGCTGTATTTTAAAGAACGATGTCAACTAGATTCAAAACTGCAGAAAAACTGCAAATGTCCGAAAAAACTACCACTTCCCCAGTACATAGGCTAAACTGCAGTTGAACTGTAGTTAACTACAGTTTAACAGTAGTTTGAGCAGTTTAACTGCAGTTGGAATGCAGCTGGACTGCATTGACCTATCTGCAGTCCAAGTACTATTACTTTACATTTAAAATGTACTTGTGATCAGTCGATTAACTTTAATCCATGCACAAATAGACAACAAACTCGCGCTGCTCGCTGGGGGCTCCGCCCCCAGACCCCCGCATGTGTGGGGCGCGTACCGAAGTATTTTTAGTAAGTCCGTGGTGACCAAAGGGAAATTTTCTAATGAAGTAACTGTCCTGCTTTTTGGAAGGGTCTATTTAACTGCTTTTGACCATTAATTTTTAAGGTACTATTACTGCCCAAATAGATAGCTTGTACTGTATTGGCTACTGTGGCAGTCAACGGCATTCAAGGTCCGGAAAATATTGAAGACTGCTTTGACAAGAATAAGATCTGTGTTCATTATGGTCAACGTGACCGAAGGCCAAACTAATGGGCCTCTTTTGCGTCTTTCATTTCTGATTTCTCCGGCAATATATTACATGGCTTTTACTGCTCGGAAACGGTTGTATTTTGTTCAATTTAGGCCTATTTCATCGTTTTGAGGATGTTGCCGGTGACGGGAACCCGATTGCGGCACAGTTTCGGAAATGATTTTGAGGACGTTGCCGGTGACGGGGACCCGATTGCGGCACAGTTTCGGAAATGTCTCGACCAGACCTACCGAAAAGGCAGGCCTATTTTATCGTTTTTTAAGGATGTTGCCGGTGACAGGAACCCGATTGCGGCACAGTTTCGGAAATGTTCCGACCAGACCTACCGATGGGGCGAATAAAAATTTTTAGTCGGACGGTTCCCTTTTTTGAAGATTGAGTGGATTTTGTTAAATTTAGGCCTATTTTATCGTTTTTGAGGATGTTGCCGGTGACAAGAACCCGATTGCGGCACAGTTTCGGAAATGTCTCGACCAGACCTACCGATAGGGCGAATAAAAATTTTTAGTCGGTCGGTCCCCTTTTTTGAAGAGAGAGTGGATTTTGTTAAATTTAGGCCCATTTAATCGTTTTTGAGGATGTTGCCGGTGACGAGGACCCGATTGCGGCACAGTTTCGGAAATGTCTCGACCAGACCTACCGATGGGGCGAATAAAAATTTTTAGTCGGACGATTCCCTTTTTTGAAGATTGAGTGGATTTTGTTGAATTTAGGCCTATTTAATCGTTTTTTGAGGATGTTGCCAGTGACGGAGACCGGATTGCGGCACAGATTCGGAAATGTCTCGACCAGACCTACCGATGGGGCGAATAAAAATTTTTAGTCGGTCGGTCCCCTTTTTTGAAGATTGAGTAGGTTTGCTCGGAAACGGTGAGAAATTTGTTCCCCTTTTTTGTAGATAAAGTAGGTTTTCTCGGAAACGGTGAGGAATTTTGAACTTTTGGGATTTTTCCCAATTTTCCCATCAAATTTGGAATCGAATGGAAAAAACCGCAAGTCTCTACGACCACTCCTTCACCCCAAACATTTCTATGAGTGAGTGAGTGAGTCAGTGAGTGAGTCAGTCGGATTGGGGCTTTATAGGTTCTTGATGTCTTACAGTTTAAGTAGTGAAACACGTGCATTTTCGAAATGTAAACGAAAGTATAGTCCTTTCCACCCGGGAAAGAACGTGGTAGAATCAGAGCCAAGTTAACTGTATGCTGGTTTATTCCGAACTGGTATCAGATCAGGGTGTACAGCACTTAACCTCGTAGGCCACATTCCGGCCAGGGGTTCATGTTCACATAGCCAACAAGTCACAAGTCTAGAGGGCGCTGTCTGCCAGCAGACACCATATCCACCCCACATAATAACAAAAAGCTACCTAGGTAATATAAAACATATGAAACTTTACATTTGCTTAAAAATACAACATGACCTTACTTAGATTAACCAGCGCGCACTAGTGGACTATAATAAATTTTAACATAAAATACTGAGCAATAAAATAGAATACAATATTAAAATATCACATAAAACATGTTCAGGAGACTTGACAATTTGGTTAGTGTGGCACTGCCTGAGAACACCACCAATATTGACTAACAATCTGGTTGGACCAAGCTTCCCTTACTTTGTGTTTGAGCATCTACTCGTGACTTCTGTACTATGTATTAAAAGAGAGCCATCGAAAGCAGCAGGAGAAATAGTCACATGATTTCCATCATCAAAACGCAACATTTATGAACCGTCATACCTTGTTATTAAGCGAATGTGACGTAATATTCGTTAGAATGTGAAATTTGTCTCGGTCATTTTAATGAGATTTCACATTTGTTTGAATATTAATCCACAATCCAATGAATGTGACACCCTTATTAGAAGGCCGTGTAACGCTCAAGTAAATGTGACATCGAATTCAAACGAGAGTGACAAAATTCACATTCTAACGAACATGACTCGGTGAAAAACGGAGTTCGTTGTGTATTACTTCAACTCCAAATCAGCAATGTGATTTCAACATGCTGTGCTCTTTTCACTGAGCCGAGGAGAATCCATTGCGAATCCGTCGCAATGCCCACACGTAAATCTTTTACGTGTTGGTTGTAGAGCGATTCTCACGTTTCGGGGTAGTTTTGGAGTCTCTGATTTGCCGAAAGTGAGAAATATCCAATTAAGTTTTTCTGATTATTGGGGTCCTGGATGATACTAGAGTTATGGCAATGAAATTTGTAATAAAGACCTTGTACTACCTTCCTAAAAACATGAGCCATAAGGTATTCCCATACGTTTTAGTGGGTGTTTTGATCACGGAAATTACGTTATCACGGAAGTTACAAAGTGTGAAAATCGGCTTTAACGGCTGACTCGGGCTTGCTGTGGCTTAAAAGTCGTTCCAAGGTCAAATGATACTCTAAGCCCGACATTTAAGCGGAAAATTTTTTCACCTAGTGCTGCTGCAACATTGGGTAAAGGGTGCCACGGAAGTTACAGGTAATTGTTGATACACGCCATTTTATAATGCTCTAGCCCGCTTTGAGACCGTGTACAGCATCTTAGATTTCCGCGACCAATGCAATTATATCCCAGGGACTCCACTTTGATGGCTTGTGTCATGGAAAGTTTAAAGTTTGGCTTGGGGAGAAGTCCAGAGCTGCCTTTTCGAAATTTGTGTAGTGAAATTGAAATTACGGAGGACATTTTTCGTTGCAGCATAAGTACCTTTGAAAGAAGTCTGGCGTGTTGGTCTTCGGTTGAAATTAGCTCGAGATATGCCAAGCTTCGAATCCCCATCGACAGTTGGCAGCATTTTCGAACCACACCGCCACACTGGGGGCGGAAAGTTCGAGTATGTTCTCTTTGGACAATCACGGAAGTTACATTTAGGGTATTCAAAACGCTACGTAGACCAAACCAACGAACGTGAACTTTTCGAAATGTGTGCGTTTACACTGGTATTTCTAATGTGATAAGTTTCATACAATTTGCTGCGATAAAAAGGCAAGTGTGATTCCTTCAAATTATCGCATCTGTGGCAGCAATAAAAAAATTATCGCATTAAAAATGCAATAAGTCCCTTAGGTTTTGGCCGATCTGGGCCCAGATTATCACAGTTTTGGTGCCATAAAATGATAACTACGCTAATAATGCGATAAATGCGCCAATGCAATACAATAATTATTGCACTTATAATGCAATAACTTTTTCATGGCGCTACTAATGCAATAAAAATGTTATTGCTTTTTAAATTAGTTCATTATTACACTTAAAAAATCAGTGTAGTGGGCAATGGCCCTCCCTAACATCAGAAACAAACCCCATGTCGATATCTGCGCTCGTTTGGGCACAGGAGTCAGAAGAAACGAAACTACCCCGAAACGTGAGAATCGCTCTGTAACTGAATGCCTTTATTACGGTCCGCACGGTAAAAACGGTTCCTGGTTTTCTCAGGAACCCCCTGGAAGTCGCCTATGTCTGCGCCTTAGGGCTCCTGGGAAAACCGGGTACCGTTTTTACCGTGCGAACAGGGTTCATTCCGTTGGTGTAAACCCCCGGCTTTGCCGAAGTGACGCAACTTACTGCGGCGACACTGAATGCCTATGGACTTCTTGTGCACAGCTATTGCCATATACGTGCAAGGTCTGTACACATTTGTGCATAAATTAGGTATACAATTTCATAAATACTTCAGCACAGTAGTGGAGTACTTGTCTCTAATTTATGTATACATGTTTTGCATACATTACATATCACAAATATGACAATAGCTATGGATAATTAAAATACATAATTTGCCTCTTTCCCGCGTGGAAGGATCTGTAGTGAAACTACAGTTTAAACTATAGTGCCAAAACTGCAGTTGCTGACTGCAGTTTTTGCAAGAACAAACTTTAGAACTTGTACAGTTGTATGTACAGTTTGCCCCTGGAACTGAAGGTTGCTGTGCTTAAAAACTGTATTTTTCTTGCAGTTGCACTCTAGTTCCTGGGGATAGCAGGCCTTTCCATGTGGTCGAGTGGCCAAGCCCTCTCCCATATGGAACCTCAGTGGAGCAGTGGTCAAGGCCTCTGCTTCGCAACTGAAGTGTCCGGGTTCAACTCCCGACAACATTCACCCAAGAAACACAATCAACACAACTTCAGTTACCCATGGGGTGGAAGGGAGGAAGAGTCCCCTCAAAACAGAGCTCCAATTTTTTTTTAATTTTGACCGGAAAATTCAAACTGCAGTCTCTTTTCTTTTTTAAACCAAGTCTACCTGTGTAAATAAACTACAGTAGAACTGTACTTTGAATTTATAGTCAACTGGGACAAACTGGGGTCAAAAACTTTAGTTGTCCGAAATAACTGGTAGTTTTTTTGCAGTTTAACTACAGTTTTTTACACTTAAACTGCAATAATAGAATACATTAAAAGCATTCTAAGTATAAAAAAAAGTTATTTAAAAGTAAATTTTACTTTTACACAAAATCTATATTTTTCCACTGTCGTCTCAACTACAGATCCTTCCACGCGGGAAATCTATGGCACACTTGATCGCCACGAAAAAACAGAAGGCCAAAAGAAGAATACCCATTGTAATGATAAGCGCGTTTGCGTCGAACGGGCCAGAACTTGAGCTCCCAGTGTCCGAATGCCAACCCCAGTCCGAATCCCCCGAGTCCGAGCCCCCTGACCCACCAGAGCCCCCCGGCACCCAGGACCCTGAATCCGAGCCCCCTGAGCCGCCAGAGCCACCCGGCACCCAGGACCCTGTCGTCGACCTTCGTGGCGCCCACGTGGAGGGGCGCGACGTTCTTGGGGCCCATGTCACCGGGCCCGAGGTTGCTGGCGCCCATGGTCCGGACGTCGACCTGTTCGGTCGCCACGACGTGGACACCCTCAGCTTTGTCGGTGCTCGTGGAGTCAGCGGGCGCGCTGAGGACGTCCCGAGTGACTCTGCGGCTTGCTCTCGAACCACTGCTTTCTGGCGAGCGCGCTGCGTCACTCGAACCACTGCTTCCTGGCGAGCGCGTTGCGTCAGTCCCGTTTCCGAGGCAGGTGTTCCACTTGAGAGCGTTGCTAGGTCGATATCACCTTCCGCGCCAACGGGCTTCGAAGGCCGGAAGTCCAGGGCGTCTGCAAAGAGAACAGAAAAATATTAGGGATCTGCGAAGCGTCTTTTTCAGCCGACGGAAGATTGTTGTTCCAGGCAGGGCGTTTGGATTGTTTTAGACAAGGCGGGGGTCAACGGTTGGACCAAAAACAATGGGGGTTCTTGGCGACCCCAAACAAAAAAATATGCCTACAATAACTTTAAACATTGCTCCTAAATTTTGGTGGTACTAGCCAGATTTTATTATTTCTAGCCCCCAAGTCTCAGAATCTTGTAAAGAGCGATCTCAATACACGCTGTTTGGTTCATAGCGGCGAAGAATTGGGCTTGATTGTTGCGAACTTGCAAGGGCTCGTACAAACAGAATGTTCGTTAGTTGTGAACCAGAGCACTGCCGTACGTTTTGCAATACGGATGCGTTCTTTGGATTACGAACAAGCTCGATTCTGCTCAAGCAAACTCATCGGTTCGCAAGGGTTTTCGATTACCATAGTCGTTCAACATGTCAGTAAATGTTGAGTTTGAAAGCGCGCATTGAAATTTACGAAAATCTAGGTATTTTACAGTAAAAAATGTGGCTCGCATCGGCACTTACCATTTGATGCGTCCAAAACAGTCGTGACCGTGGCCAGTGGGGCAGGTGTCCCCGGAACCCCCAGCGCCGCAAGAACGCAACCGAGTAGGACCAGCTCCATCGTTTCACTGAGTGGGCTACGACATGAGCGTCACCGAGTTGGCAATCGCAGGCGCTTTTATCATGAGCGATAGCGATAACTGTTCGCTATCAGACCCTAAAAAAAGGACCCTTCAATGTATTGCCAATTGTAGAAGATGACGCATCACGTTACAGCATCGCTGCGTTTCAAAAGAACTCTGACCCGGAAGACAAAACAAAACGGAAGTCAGACGGGTCAGTTTCTATGAGTAATGATCCATAAAGTGGAAGGAGAGGGGGGGAGGGGGGAGAGTCATTCCATGCATATGGGTGAATTCTGAGTGCCACAAATTTGTAAAATGAAATTTTCATTTTCAAGTATGGCCGAATTTAGTTTAACTTTTGGAGAAAAAACACGAATTTGGGTATTTAGGACTAAATCTTACACTTTTCATAGTAGAGGGCTAAAATTTGGTCACGTCACGTAAAATTGGCCAAGGAACAAGAATATGACCTCAGATTTGACCTGCGACGAATAGATCCAGGAAGCGGAAGAAGGGGCTAACTCAATTTTGGCCATTTTCCAGGAGGAACCAAAAACTGTTAGCAGGGTAAACTAAAACAAAACAAATGAATGTTGCAGATGTTAATAATTTCAAAAAGCATTAGTAAAATTTTGGAAAAAAAATCAAAAGTGTAAGGTCACTCCGTAGAGGATTTCTTCGACTTATCACTTTTCGTTGAAATGGAAAACAGAGTCAGCTCACCTTATATTTCCTAAACAAAGAGGAATTTGGAGACAAGTCAAGTGGAACAATAGTCTGCATAAAGTGTATGTTTCTCTGGTGTATTTTTTGGACTTAGCTCTTTTTTCCAAATTGAAATTTAAAATTAAGGGGGGGTTAAGTTGAGTTGATTCTTTTTACACTAGATTCATAAAAATACAAGTTGAGTTATATCCTTTTGCCAATTTGTCAAACGGACTCATGTGGCCTTCCGTTGACTTATCTCCATTTTCCGATGAAATTTAGACCGTAAAAGGGGTTAAGTTGAGTTATACCCTTTTTCCATGTGGATTTTCTCCTAAACTGCTTGGAATTCAGTCAAATAATTTGGTGTAATGATGGAAACCATTCTAAGGCACAATAATAAAATAAAAACTCAATTTAGGGATAAGTCAAGTTATTCCCTTCTTCCGCTTCCTGGATCAATACCTGTGAGTAAACCCCCAAACACCCTAAAAACACCTAAAAAAAAAACAAGTTTTTACTTGGGGTTTATGGGAAAAATGTGTGGACTAAAACTTCTTATGATCTCATCTTGTAGAAAATGACACGATGAATCGAATGAGACCACGCGCAGATTTTTATGTCAAACAGTTTAGGAGATACAGCGGTTCAAAGTGCGCAAAGTGGAGCCGAGGTCTTGGTAGAGTCTATACAAGGTAGATGTACACCGGACCGTGACTTGTCTTAACAGGCTTCGCGATTCTGCGCCACTTAACGACAATCCACGCCTGGCGTTAACACCTACCTTGGCCTGCGGCGCTTCCTGCTGTCTTAGGAATTTGTGTTGATGCAATGAGTAGAGCTGTCCGTGATGAAGGGTTCAACAAGAAATCATGATCGAAAATACCCAAATTTGTCTTGCAACACATTGCAACCGAAGACCTGCAGAAGCGCCAAACTAGACCGTGGCACCGAGTGGCACTACTCACTCAAATAGACGGACTCTTGCGCCCCTTTCTACCACTTGTAAAAACCGCAATAAAATTTTTCAGTCGGTCGCGATTTATTACACAACGAGAAAGTGAAGCTGATGAAAGTCAAAGCTTGTCAAATATGAGAAGATTTATTCACACGAAGATTAAGGAACCATTACAGCTTCCGAAGAAAAACGAATCAGTTTAATAAAACAAGGAGCAAACATTCCAGAAACACTGAAATGGCCTCTGGTGGTAAATATTAACATAAAGAAAAGAAGCTTGAATCATGCGCTGCTTGGACGATTGCTGGAGTCTTCACAGTTTCAGCAGGGGTAACTTCGCCCGTATCCTCACTGGAGCTCTCTTCCCTCTCGCTCGAGTCCGAGGGTGTACAGCCCTTAACCTCGAAGCCACATTCCGGCCAGGGGTTCGGGTCACATAGCCAACAAGTCTAGAGGGCGCTGTCTGCCAGCGGACACCATATCCACCTCACACAATAACAAAAAGCTACATAGGTATTATAAAACATAAAACTTTACATTTGTTTAAAAATACAACTTGAAATATACTTGTATTAACCTAGCGCCTACTAGTAGACTATAATAAATTATACATAAAATACTGCACGATAAAATACAATACAATATTAAAATATCACATAAAACAGGTTGAGGAGACTTGACAAATTGGTTAGTGTGGCACTGCTTGAGAACACCACCAATATTGACTAAGAATCTGGTTGGACCCAGCTTCCCTTACTTTGTATTTGAGTATCTACTCCTGACTTAAGTTCTATGTATTTAAAGAGAGCCATCGAACGCAGCAGGAGAAATTGTCACATCCTTTCCATCAAAATGCAACATTTATGAACCGTCACAACCTGTTATTTTGCGAATGTGACGTAATATTCGTTAGAATGTGAAATTTGTCGCGGTCATTTTAATGAGATTTCACATTTGTTTGAATATTGATCCACAATCCAAGGAATGTGACACCCTAATTAGAAGGCCGTGTAACGCTCAAGTAAATGTGACATCGAATTCAAACGAGAGTGACAAAATTCACATTCTAACGAACATGACTCGGTGAAAAACGGAGTTCGTTGTGTATTACTTCAACTCCAAATCAGCAATGTGATTTCAACATGCTGTGCTCTTTTCACTGAGCCGAGGAGAATCCATTGCGAATCCATCGCGATATGCTCACACGTAAATAATTTACGTGTTGGTAGTAATTGAATGCCTTTATTACGGTCCGAACACGGTTCATTCCATTGGTGTAAACCCCCGGCTTTGCCGAAGTGACGCAACTTACTGCGGCGACACTGAATGCCTATGGACTTCTTGTGCACAGCTATTGCCATATACGTGCAAGGTCTGTACAAATTTGTGCATAAATTAAGTACAATTTCAAAAATACTTCAGCACTGTAGGAAGTACTTGTCCCCAATTGATGTCTACACATTGTGCATACCTTACATGATAACGACAATAGCTATGGATAATGAAAATACATAATTTGCCTCTTTATCACGACCCTATGGCTAACCTGCACACCATGAAAAACGCTACGACAAAAATTAGAAGACCCATTATGATAAGAACAGTGGTTGCGTCGAACGGGCGATAACTTCCAGTGACCCAATCCCAATCCCAGTCCGAATCCCAACCCCAGTCCCCATCCCACGAGTCCCAGCCCCCTGAGCCACCAGAGCCTCCCGGCACCCAGGACCCCGGCGTCGACCTCCGTGGCGCCCACGTGAAGGGGCGCGACGTTCTTGGGGCCCACGTGACAGGGCGCGAGGATGCTGGCGCCCATGGTCCGGAAGTCGACCTCTTCAGCTTCGTCGGTGCTCGTGGAGTCTGCGGGCGCGCTGAGGACGTCCCGAGTGACTCTGCGGCTTGCTCTCGAACCACTGCTTCCTGGCGAACGCGCTGCGTCAGTCCCGTTTCCAAGACAGTTCTTCCACTTGAGAGCGTTGCAGGGTCGATATCACCTTCCGCGCCAACGGGCTCCGAAGACCGAAAGTCCAGGGCGTCTGCAAAGAGAACAGAAAAATATTAGGGATCTGCGAAGCGTCTTTTTCAGCCGACGGGAACTGAAGTCAAGTGGCTAGCGTGGAGCCCGCTACTGAACTAGGTTTCTCCAGACCAATTAAATGCCGTGCTGTAAACCGGCATTGAAACAGCCCCTGATTGTTGTTCAAGGCAGGGCGTTTGGATTGTTTTAGACAAGGCGCACACGAAATTTATTTAAAGTATAACTAAGAAGGGGCGTTTCACTAGCCACAACACGAAATTTCGTGTCAAAATTTTTTACAGTGTGTGAGACAAAATGTACCACGCCCACGAGGATGTGAGACTCGCCCTTAAATTTGCAGTGAATTCAGACTTTAAACATATGCCCACAATAACTTCAAACTTTGCTCCTAAATTTTGGTGGTACTAGCCAGATTTTAGTAGTTCTAGCCGCCCAGTCTCTGAATCTTGTAAAGAATGCTCTCATAACACACTGTTTGGTTCATAGCGGCGAAGAATTTGGGCTTGATTGTTGTGAACTTGCAAGGGTTCATACAATCAGACTGTTTGCAAGTTGTGAACCAGAGCACTGCAATGCGTTTTGCAATACGGGATGCGTTCTTTGGATTACGAACAAGTTCGATTCTTCACAAGCAAATCGGTTCGCAAGGTTTTTCGATTACTATAGTCGTTCAACATGTCAGGAAATGTTGAGTTTGAAAGCCCGGGCATAACTTCATTGAAATTTCCAAAAATCTTGGTATTTTACAGAAAAAATGTGGCTCGCGTTAGCACTTACCATTTGATGCGTCCAAAACTGCCGTGACCGTGGCCAGTGGGGCAGGTGTCCCCGGAACCCCCAGCGCCGCAAGAATGCAACCGAGTAGGACCAGGTTCATCGTCTCACTGAGTGGCTACGACCTGAGTGTCACCGAGTTGGCAATCACAGGCGCTTTTATCATGAGCGATAACTGTTCTCTATCAGACCCTAAAAAAGAGGACCCTTCAATGTATTGCCAATTGTAGGAGATGACTCATCAACGCATCACGCTGAAGTAAGGCTGTTGCAGCATCGCTGCTGTTTCAAAAGAACTCTGACCCGGGAGACAAAAAAAGGAAGCCAGACGTGACAGTTTCTGAGTAATGATCCATGAAGTGGAAGGAGAGGGGGACGGGGTCCGTGCGTATGGGCGAATTCTGAGTGCCACAAATTTGGAAAATGAAACTTTCTTTTCGGGGCCAGTTTTGATCCGAATATATTCGGATTTTTTACCTTTTTACCTTATAAGGTAAAAAATCAATTGTGGGTCACATTTTTGAAAATTTCAAAATGAGGCCTTAAGTTCTGACCTGGTGACAAAAGTGCATGTGCGGCCTTCAACTATGGTCCTTGGACTAAGTTTTGCAGCATAGTAGCCCTGTCTATCATCCTTATTTACTATAAGCTGTGGCTGTTTTAAAAATAGTCTGTTTAGGCTCACAATTGATTTTTGGAACCAGTTGTGGGTCAGCCTTGTAGAAAGCTCAAATTTGGATATTATTTGCTTAAATATGTGAGGAAATCACTTTTGAATTTATTTTTCGGAATCGCGAAAATCGCGAAAAAAGTGGGTGTGGCCCTCCCTTAGGAGCTGTAGGCCGCAATAAACAACTCTGCACTCAAATTTTAGCTAAGCAAAATACACATTTTTGAGCTTCATAGCTCAGGGTGATGAGCTACACGCATGCCGCTTATACCATTCGAAAGGGAATTTTAAGACAAATCCAACGGTACCAATATGAGCCCGATCGGGTAAGTGGATGCCAAACTTCGCAAAAATGCCGCTAAAACTCAAAATTTGCAATACAAGTTTTTCCAATTAAGAAAATAAGTAAACGGCAGCATTTTAACTTGTCAAATGTGTACTCACTTACTCGAAATTTCATAAGCTTTCGATTGGTATATAGAAAAAGTTGGGTTTCGGCCTCTAAACACAAGAATTCTCAATTTTACTGAACCTGTGCGCGCGAATCGGCTGAGACGCCCCGTGAAGGTAGGCAGCCAATCCGGCGCGCAGTCTTTCCGTCTCTCTTGGGATGTCTAGCTGTACCCGTACTATCCCTCGCCCTACCCCGCCCCCCTCCCGCAACCTGCCCTGATGGAATTGGCCAAAATAGGTGTCAATCCACTCAGGATGACCCCCTGAGTTGCTCTGCAATTTTTTTTAGCAACTCCAAACCGTTCAGATTCTATAGCGATTTGAAACTTTTGTCAACTTTGAATGTCGCATTCCTTGGCTACTTGGCATTTGTAATGAGAAAGGGACCAGCCAGGTTTCATTGGCTTACCTACAAACTATTGTATCCATATAAGCAATAAAATGAGGAAAAAGATGAAAAAACTTGGAAATATTTTTTAAAAAATGATTAAAACTTCACAAAAATGGAGCTTGCTAAAATAGGCGGTCCTTCCATATTGGTGATACTTGGTACAGAGCTCACCTACCCTTAATCGAACAAGCCCACAAAATTTCAGGTCTGGCCCAGCTATTTAGCTATTGATCGGTCCACATTTTTTACTTTAAGACCTAATAATGGTATCGTAATTTGAACTGAGATGGTTGGAGTGACCGTTCAGGTTTTAAGGTAAAAAATCAATTGTGGGTCACGAATCAATTGTGGGTCATTTTTTTCGACGGGTCACCGCAGACCCGACGGAGATTGAATCGATTTGAATTTCGCGGTAGACCTTCCTCCAACCTTTCTTTGTCTCCCCAAATAGCGTGTATGTCCGAGCGACGACTGTGACAGCTCCTATCAGGCTTCAAAGGAAGGCCCTTCAAAAAGTCGTGAAAAAAGCGCCCATCCAACGAAGCGAAAAATCGTGTGTTTTTCAAATTGCCACCGTGAAGCTATTACTAGGTAAAACGGGACGCCCTTGCTGATTTAGGTTCATAATAGGTCAGGGAACATAAATTTACCATAGTACAGCCGAAATCATTCGATGCCATGGTGCGCGGGTGATGGCAAAGTAGCGTTCGCTACCATGTCCGACCCATTACTTTAGACGAAATTTACGGTAGTTTTTCTTATATTTTTTTGTTTTCTGTGCTTCTGAATGACTGATGTATCACTGTAAATTCCATTTTTCTGCACTGTCACATTTAGTACTACGATAGGAAGGTGGTTCAGCTTAGGGTACAGCCCCGAATGACAACGCTAGCTCTTACTTCCAGCCCGCCATAAGGCTTTTTTTTGTTGGGGAGGGAGGGGGGCATTGCGGGGCTTACATAGCGCCCGGAAGGGGACCGCTCTCTAACTGCAGGCTAGGCACCCGAGGCCAGTCCGGCCCTGTTAAAACGAGTCAAATCAATCCCTACAGTCTAAATATTCTGACTGAAATAGATTATAAACTGTAGCAATACTTCACGATGACAGGGTGTGGTGTTGGATTGTCTACCACAACGGCGGCCCTAGAATATGCACTGTAAAAGTTTCGTCTCTAATCCAGGACGTTTAACTCACATCTGTCTCACAGTGAAATAAGCCTGTTTATGTATATTTCCTCTATGAGTGAAAAACGTGCCTGCTTGGTTTATTGAGAATCAGGGACCTTTTATTAATGAAAATAAGAAAATATCTTGCAAAAGTGGCCAATTTACAAGCAAAAAGACGAAATGGCCCACAATTGATATGACCCACAATTGATTCGTTGTGCTACAGATCCTGCAGTTTTCACGATTCCGAAAAATAAATTCAAAAGAGAATTCCTTTCGCATCTAAGCAAATCATATCCAAATTTGAGCTTTCTACAATGCTGACCCACAACTGGTTCCAAAAATCAATTGTGGGCCAAAACAGACTATTTTTAAAACAGCCGCAGCTTAGTAAATAAGGATGATAGACGGGGCTGCTATGCTGCAAAACTTAGTCCAAGGACCATTGTTAAAGGCCGCACATGCACTTTTATCATCAGGTCAAAATTAAAGGCCTTAATTTGGAATTTTCAAAAATGTGACCCACAATTGATTTTTTGCCTTACAGCGATTTGAAACTTTTGTCAACTTTGAATGTCACATTCCGTGGCCATTTGACATGTGTAGTCAGAAAGGGTCCAGCCAGGTTTCATTGGCTTCCCTGTAGACTTTTGTATTCATATAAGTAACAAAATTTGGAAAACGATGAAAAACTTGGAATTACTAAGAAAAAAACTGACGAAAACTTCACAAAAATAGAGCTTGCAAATAAAGGCGGTCCTTTGATTTTGACGATACTTGGTTCAGAACTCATCTCCTTAGTCGGACAAGGCCACAAAATTTCAACTCTGTCCCAGCTTACTAACAATTGATCGGTCCACATTTTATACCTTAAGACCTCATTTTGGTATCGTAACTTGAACAGCATGAGCCAAGAGTGTTCGTACTAAATCGAAAAATCACTTTTGAGCTGGAATTTTTGTGTTGAAATCTTAATAAGGTTAAAATGAAGCAAGGAGAATACTTAGTCTGGAAAGGTTACTTCCATATGGCAGAAATGGTCTGCGTAGATATATTTTTCTCATTATCTCCAAGATATCAATGTAGAGGCTCAACAATTGAATATATGACTAAGGACAAGAAATGCCTTATTTTAATGAATGTTTAGGGGTCATCCCTGAGCTCAAAAGATTTAAACCTAACACAAGTCCTTTTGGCTCATGCCGTTCGATACCAGTTACGATACCAGAATAGGGTCGTAAGGTATAAAATGTGAACCGATCAATAGCTAAAAAGCTGGGCCAGACCTGAAATTTTGTGGGCTTGTTATAGACCGGGAAAGATTGCTGATAATTCTGTGGCAATACAACAAAGTGACGTAAGTCAAAAACATCAGTATTTCAGGAGACGTAAAAAATACTTTTCAAAATCAAGCAACAGGTTAAAACTTTAACCGATGATAGGAGAATTTCTTGTGGCACTTAAAAAATACTTTTATGTTAAGAGAAAGTTAAAATAATGATTGGTTTTCCACTTCGCTAGACTTACGTCACATGATTTGTGATTTTTAATCCAACAAAGTGACGTAAGTGCACTTACGTCACTTTGAAAGTTTATATTTTACTCCGTTGCGACCCCTTAAGTTCAGGCAGTGCAAGTCATTAGCTGTATGACATAATCGTACTCGAGGTCCCTGCCCAGCTGTGAAAAAATCTGTGACGCAAGTGTACTTACGACACATTTTTTACGACATGATTTCAAAAAATATGTCGTAAGTGCACTTACGACATTTTGGCAAATTGACTTCTGAATGAAATTGACTTACGTCAGATTTTACTTGTCATTATCTCCTAGACCAAACGAGAAAAATGTAATTGTGCATATTGGACAAGGTCTGCATCTATGAGAGGGTTCCAATCGTGCGACTAACTCGTTTTTGTCGTAAGTGCACTTACGTCACTTTGTTGTAATGCCACAGAATTGCATGTCGAGAGGCGATTTGTGCTACAAACTGGCAACAGGCGGTTCAAGACTAATTCGACCCCGCTGAAAACGATGCGCCCTGTTGCCAAGCTCGATTTTTGCATTTAAGCCTCTAAATTCAAGATGGCGTCCAAAATGGCCGCCAAAAAGCTTGTTTTTTTTAAATATCGAGGTACGCACAAGCGTCGCTGTATTCTTTTTACAGTTTAGGGGTAAAATAATATAAGGTACATATTGTGTAACCATTCCCAACCATCTGCACATTTTTCAGGGGCCCAAATGCCAAGGTGGCGTACGAAAACGTCAAAATACACCAAATATCCGTGTTTTGAAACGGTTTTGTGCTCCTTTTGCTCGTGATTCACGTCCAATGGCAGCTCTTGTCAATCTTCGTAAATTTCCACGCTTTGGGAATATAAAAGGTCTAATGTGGAAGGGTTTAGCTGCTAAGATGGCGTCCGAAAACGTCCATAAGTACGAAATATTGCTGTTTTCCCGGGTCATTTGCCTCATTTCGTTCGGGTTTCGTGTTCGATTTCAGTACTCATTATCCTTTGTACATAGTAAATAGCAGTTCTTGTCAATCTTCGTAAATTTCCACATTTGGAAACGTCCAGGATCCAATGCGGGAGGACGTATGTGCCAAAATGGCGTCCGAAAACATCAAATAACACGAAAATTCGATAATTATTAGTGTTTCTGCCTTTTTTGACCCGTTGTGACGTGAGTTGTCAGTTCTGTCACATTATGCATGTGGTAGAGTAGCGAAAGCCCCAGGGCGAACAATCGATTAAACGAGCAAGGGGCCTAAATGCATGAGAGGGCAAGCAAGTCTCAATTTATTCTTGCATTCATGAGTCGTGCCTCTAATTCATACTTAAAATGACACGTTGAAGAACCACTCTCTCATTCCAGGAACTTGACGTCACGTTGAAACGAATGTGACACGTTCCCTTGAGCATTGTGTCACATTCGTTTGAATGAAAATAAGGTAAGTTATGACTGATTCACATCGAAACGAACGTGACATTTTGTCACACGTTATTGGGATGAGAGTGTTTAAAACGTTCAAAATTAAACTAAGTATCCGTTTGTCGTATCTGTGGACGTTTCGCACCCCACCATGCGGCACTTACCGTAAACCGGGGTAACTTGAGACACTTCTGCTTTTCCGCCGTTTTAGGAGGTGCCACCTAGCTCGGCACATTCGGAGGTCAAAACTGCCCTAGCACGTGTTTCATACTTGTTTGGAAAGACGATAAGGTGTTTGAACGGCGGGTAAGGACCAGGCTCACCACTTTCATAACGATGTTTCAATTTTAAGAACTTTAACAATTTTAGAGGAGTGTGACGAGTCTCTCTTGGTACTCGAAACAAGTCTTGTTTAGACTCAAATGACTGCAGTTTAGACTAATAATCCAGACGCTAACGTCAATTGGTGCGATGCAAAAGCATTGCACATGAAGTGCAATACCTCCCCATTCCCATGCATTTGCATAGGGCATTTTCTGGACTCATTGCACGTATGGTGCGATATCTCAGCTGCATTGTACCATACGTGCTATACTCATAGCGTATGGAATCTCCTCAACCCTATTGTTTGAACATTCTAAATGTAGAATTGGTTTTGAGGGGAAGCCATCACTCATCGGGCAATATTGCCTTTTTTTAAAAAGAAAATGGTAACTGTACGGGGTAACTTGAGACACCAAGTTTCATCGAATTTGACGGAAGTTAAGGGGCGTAACACCCGTTTATAATAACTCACCTCCTCCGTTTTATCATCATAGCCAAGCCGCATTTGACGGGAACCATTTTTTCAGACAGTGTAGAGGGTCCCAAGTTGATATGCAGCTTAAAGTTGGAGTATTTTCTCAACTACGAACGGACCTCATGAGACACAATAAATCTGAAGGTCTCTAAATATGGGGAATTTCATTACCTTCCCAGCGAGCTTAATGTCATTGAGATCGGACGACTTTCAGCCCAAGATCCGTCGATTTTAAAAAATAATACTACGGTGATAACAGTGGTAAAACAAAGGCGTTTAAATTATGCCATTTAAGGGCGAAAACGACTTACGCCCTCAGAGCGGCGTAAATCATTTGTGCCTTTTGGCAGGACATTAAAATTTTGCTAAACAATTCCTACGTTATTAACGCCCTTTCGAAGGGTATAAAAGGCCTTGCGCCCCTTGAGGGACGTAAAAGAGTGTTTCCCGACCTAGACATCACGTGACTATGTACAAAGAATAATGAGTACTGACATCGAACACGAAACCCGAATGAAATAGGGCAAGTTTCCAGGAAAAACAGCAATATTTCGTACTTATTGACGTTTTCGGACGCCATCTTAGCAACTAAACCCTCCCACATTAGACCCCGTATACTCCTAAATCGTGGAAATTTACGAAGATCGACAAGAACTGCCATTGGATGTGAATCACGAGCAAAAGGAGCAGAAAACCGTTTCAAAACACGGATATTTGGTGTATTTTGACGTTTTCGTACGCCATCTTGGCATTTGGGCCCCTGAAAAATGTGCAGATGGTTGGAAATGGTTACACAATATGTACTTTAAATTATTTTACCCCTGAAATGTAAAAATAACACAGCGACGCTTGTGCGTACCTCGATATTTTAGAAAAACAAGCCTTTTAGCGGCCATTTTGGACGCCATCTTGAATTTAGGGGCTTAAATGCAAAAATCGAGCTTGGCAACAGGGCGCATCGTTTTCAGCGGGGTCAAATTAGTCTAGAACCGCCTGTTGCCAGTTTGTAGCACAAATCGCCTCTCGACATGATTTAGAGAGCCTTTTTCAGGAATCCTTCCCGGTCTATTAGATAGACTAAGGGTAGGTGAGCTCGGAACCAAGTATCACCAATGTGGAAGGACCACCTATTTTGGCAAGCTCTATTTTTGTGAAGTTTTAATCATTTTTTAAAAAATATTTCCAAGTTTTTCATCTTTTTCCTAATTTTATTGTTTATATGGATACAATAGTCTATAGGTAAGCCAATGAAACCTGGCTGGTCCCTTTCTCATTACAAATGCCAAGTAGCCAAGGAATGCGACATTCAAAGTTGAAAAAAGTTTCAAATCGCTATAGAACGAACTGAACTACAATTTAGCTCGGTCGGAAGTGCAGATTTGGATTTTCTACTAGGGTACGCAGGCTCGTGAAATATGGCTTCATTTTCATGTTTTTCGCAATTTACTCCACTGGTAATCACGCTAGACCAAATCCGAGGGCAGATTCGGATTCCTCATCGCATTTTACGTCAGAATAGCTTTACCGCATAAAAATCGGACAAAAAATAGCCTTGTTGAGCCATTTTGAAGAAATTACAAGATTTTTAAGAGTAAAAAATTAAAATGCCGATTCTGACGAAACCACTTGAGATATCGACCTAAAAATTTGTGGGCATGTTCCTGACCACTAGGGCTACCTTCGTGCCAAATTTGGTCGAAATCGTCAAAGGTCACCCAGATCCGTGTAAATCTTATATGGAATGACCCAACAGCGATACAGAATCAAAGTTCAAACCCCGTAGACCATTCCACCCGTGGATCTCTCTCTCTCTCTGATGTCACCGCGTTACTAGTGACGCAACACATTGAGGCATGGCGCGGAGCGGCAGACCGACGCACCGCGGCCTACGTGTACACGCGTGACGTCACGACTTGACTGACTCAGCGGCCCTCCCACCACGCCGCTCACGCTGATGCGGCGCGCCCGTCTCAGTACAGCCCGCGTCGGCCGACCGGCAAGCTGTGCCGCGGCGAGTAAGCAAACCAAGCGCGAATCTTTTCTGGGGTAAGTTGGAGTTCGACCGACAGCGCCTTTCTCGCATCACTTTTGTTTACAAGCTCGTGGGTGTCGCGTGGATTGCACGCCTGTCGAGTGTGTGCCGCAATTCGCCTACCTTCCAGGCGGCTGCCAAGTGCCTGGAGAGAGAGAGCGAGAGAGAGGAGAGAGAGAGAGAGAGAGAGAGAGAGGAGAGAGAGAGAAGCTCCTCTGCACTCGCCCTTGGCCATGGGCCCATACGGCTCGGTGCGCCTCGTTGTCATTCGCATCGCACACCATCGAAAACCCGGTCAGCCAGCCAATTTCGCTTTCACCCGCTTTCACCCCTTTCACTCCTCGCCAATCGGGAACAAAAGCAATCAAAAAGCCATGAACTATTTTGCGCCATTTGGTGGCTGTTAATCTGAACATTAAAGCCGAATCCCGATTGGTCAAAAGCGTAGTCCTGGACGAAGTTCACTACATCAGCCGCTAGATATCAGCCACAGCATTTTGATTCATTCGGTCGAGGGGGCGAAAACTGGGGATTTTCGTGTACACATGATTCGCATGATTCGCGTAATTCACGTGGTTTTGAATAATTTGCGTGATTTTGTCTCATTTGAAAATTTTATCTTGATTGCGCGTGGTTTTGTGTGATTTGTGTAATTGCGCATGGTTTGAATAGATTTAATGGCTGATTCTGCCTTATTTCTCGACGCACCAGGGTGATGTTGAGCGTGATTGTATGCGATAGTGTTCGGAAAGAAATGATTTCAGACTGATTTTGCCTGGTTTCGTGTGATTCTGCCTGATTTCGGTCGATTTAAGTGATTTTGGTTGATTGCGGATTGCTTGATTTCGCGTGATTCTCAATGATTCGCGTGTGATTTCGGGGGCCGTGTACACATGATTGCGCGAGTTTTTGCCCCCTCGCATTCGGTTCAAGGGTCTATTAGAATCGTTTCCCTCGTCGGCACGCGAGGATGCAAAATCAGCGACCTTGCCATTGTTGCCTTATTACCCTCGAAAGTTGCTCAGATACTAAACAGGACGGATGCGCGGCGTCCGGTTTACGATAAGCGGCGTAGAGTGATAGTTGGCTGAGTGAGGGCCGCGGCGGCGGCGGTTGAAGTGCCTGGGTGCCGGGGCGGATCGGGATTCGGTCACAGCCCGTCTGCAGTTCCTCACAGTATATTGAATAAGTTACGGCGAATGTTCGATCATCGGCGAGCACGGCTTATCCCTAGCCACCCTTCTCGCCTTTCCCTCCTTCACTTCTTCGATGTATTTGGAATATTCAATTTCGTTCATGTATGCTAAATTTTGTGCCTTTCTGGCTTTCAGAATTTCATTTAATTTGAGATCAAAAATTTCGCGGTTCGAGAGTTAGTTGGGGTCCTACATTGTGTACTGTACTGTTTGAAAATTTTAAAAACTGTTCATCGGCAACGTAGCCTCATTGTTGCCAATCGGCGGCGAAACCGGGAATTTGCCGATCATAAAACATTGTAGGTGAAAGTCCGATTTCGGGCATTCGTCGGCGAAAGCCATGTCAAAACTGGCTTTCGCCGCTACGGGTAGGCGAAACCGGACTCTTGCCGGTGAAAGCCCGGAGCCTGGTTTCGCCGATGATCGGACATTCGCCGTGCACTCGGGTCTAGGACAGCCGACCACACTGCCACACTCTCACTGACCACGTCCCCCACTCACCACTGACAAGTGACCAGGGTGTAAGCTCTTTTATGTCCTTCCCATTTTATGCATTCTCCTGTTCATTTTCCGTACGACAGTGCTCACGGAATTTGCTATCGTTCACCTTAGCGTTTTGGTTTATTTCTTTTCAGAGCCTTGAAAATTCAAAACGTCTCCTGACGGCTAGCCAAGCCAAAGCCAAGAATTAACTCCAGCCAAATTTGTGCACCGAAGTTCATCAAACACGAAATTTGACTGAAATTCATTGGAACTCGACTGAAGTTCAACGAAATTAGACTGACATTCATTGGATTTTTACACTGAAATTCAGTGATTTCCCCTTGGCCGAAGCAGTGCGTGAAACCACTTGGCGGGGTAATGGACTGTCCAGTGTGCCTGGAACCCTTCGACGCCCGGGACGCCCGGCCCAAGGTTCTACCATGCGGACACTCCCTCTGCTCAGCGTGCGTGCAGCGCCTGCGGTCTCGCCAGTGTCCGCAGTGCCGACAGGTCAGTGAAATGACTAAGGGAGGGTGGGGCACCATGACCACCCCCCTCGCTCTCGGGAACTACTTTGCCGACGGCAACCGCTCGACCGGACTTTCGAGAGAATAGAATTCTAACTATTTTCAGCCAGAGCCCTACCTTCTAGCTTCAAGGGTACGGCCATAGCTCTTCGCCAAAATTTTTGTAACAGCGTTTTGGCTAAATTGGGCGTTTTTCAAATCTGAGATATTTTTTCTCACTCTCACATTTGAGGAGATAAGTTCGATGTCTTAGGTTTTTCTCAAAGTGTCGGCTCTCCGGCAAAATATCCAACATCACATTTAATTCTAAGTAGCTTTTTGCTTGCTCGGGGAGCCTTAGAGTCGTAAACTGTATTGTGGGGAGCCATGACCACTTTTTAGTGGGTCACCATGACCATACATATTTGAGTGTTTTTCCTCATTGGCTGAGCGATAGCGAAGCCTGTTACTCCAGTGGGGTTGAAAAGTTTTGTCTGTCTGTCTGTCTGTCGGTCTGTCTGTCGGTCTGTCTGTCGGTCTGTCTGTCCGCACTACTCCTCCTGAACGGCTCGGCCGATCTCGGTGAGATTTTGCACACTTCTTGGGTATGTCCTTGGCTCGGCACAAGCGAAATTTCACCATCCTAGCTCAACTGGTTCAGTTTTTATAGGCGAAAAACACCTAAAAAACGGCGAAAAATAGAGTTTTCTGCAGATAGACCACTTCTGTCTTGGAGAAAGGGGGGTCTGGGGGGCGGAGCCCCCCAGCCTCGACAAGTTAAAAAGTGACAAGGGTCAAGATCGTGTTATCTGTAGATAAAACAACTCTTTTTAGAATGTAGGGGGGTCTGGGGGGCGGAGCCCCCCAGCATTCAACAAGTTAAAAAATAACCGACAACGGACAAGCCATTGCCTGCCGCAGGCAGGCTAGCGCCGCAGGCCAAGGTAGGTACGCCAGGCGTGGATTGGAGGAACAGGCAGCGAGACATCGCGAAGCCTGTTACGACAAGACGCGGTCTGGCGTAAACCTACCTTGTATTTTGGCCTGATAATGACTTTTTTCGTCGAAAATTTGCTTTTTGCTTCTGAAAATGTATAAAGGTTGAATAATTGCTGCAGAATAGATAGTTTATCACAAATCGTGAATCACCAGGATGATTGAGAATGGTTCTGAAACTGAGACATGAAATGATAGTTTCTCTTGCACTAAATGAGCTCCAAACCGCAAAAGTTGGCCGCGAAGGCGATCCGTGGCTACTTTGCACCAAGATGGCTCTGGCATTATGAAAAACAGCAATTAATTCACTTGTTTGCAGTGTAGTAACCGCGATAATTTTCTTAAAATTTACCAAATTGAAATCTGCATACGAATTTGGATTCGTCTTAGCAAGACAAACATAAAATGTTAACACATGTCATAGCTTTGGATGTGAAATTTGAAAGCCTTAGAGCGTTAACTGTTTTAAACCGTCCATTTTAAGGCATCTTAGAACGTTTGATACTTCGAAGGTTTTTACAGCGTTTTTTGGTTAAGTTGACTGGCCTGATGGTAAGGACAGCGATATAAACAATTTCAATGAGAATACTTGTAGAAAGTGCACTTTTTTGGGCCAAAAAATTACTATGGTCATGGTGCCCCACGGGGTGGTCATGGTACCCCATAGGTGGGGCGCCATGACCACTTTGCGTTTTATTTTCCAAACTGTTCTGTGAGCCTGCCGTGCATTGCATACAAGTTCCAATGGGTGGAAGAGGTCCTTGGAGGTCCAATGAATCCCCTCATGCTGGAAACTTTACTTTTCGAACCACACGGTGGAGTAGAGGGAGGCACAAAAAAAAGTGGTCATGGTTCCCCACCCTCCCTTAGCGGTCTCCAGTTGTTTGTTTGGATTTGACTGGCTTCGAAAGTCGATGAATTAAGAGCCTTATTGGTCTTCGGTGATCAACGCACTGGGGGGAATGATGGACAAGGGGCTGACCATTTTTTTTTTTTTTTTTTTTTTTTTGAGTACACACGACAGTGCAGGATCCAGATGCAATCGAATTGTCATCTGGCTTCCCACACGATTTGGGACTCCCATGATTCCTTAACGAGAAAAATGTGAGGGTTCTGACGGGAGGAAGTTTCTTGGTTTTACTTGAGTGCAATGAACAGGAGTTCAGTGGCGAAGCGGAAAAAGGGGATAAGTCGAAAAACACGATTTTTCAGGAGAGGCGAAAAACATGTTCCCGAATAATATTCTTTACTTCGGGTGCGCCATCTTGTTCGCTTTGCAATGCTGATCAACGTAGAAAAAGTCATTTCAACAAAGCGTTAATGGTTTTGTAGATATGTCAAGACTCTGACTTATCTCGTTTGGTCGCGCCTGTCAAAACGAGACAAGTCGACTTGTCCCACTGCCCACTCACGCACCTAACGAGTTATTTCGACTTATCTTTCCGGACCTGAGAGCACTTGGAGCTATGTCGACTTATCCACTGCGCATTCACGCGCTGAAAGAGTTAGTCGACTTAACTCTCTGAAGTTTAAAGGGTTTTTTGGGACATGTCGACTTGTCCCTTGTACACTCATGCACTCTATGAGCTAAGTTGATTTATCTCTCGGGTGTTTTCCCCCGTTGGGGTTATGCGATTTGTCCCCTTTAGCAAATAAAATTTTTTTAAAGATTAGGAGATAAGTCGCGTGTTTTTTGGGTACGGGAACTAGAAGCAATTCGTTAGAGGAAAACAATGCTCCCAATTTTAGTCAAAGATTACCGGGGTTTTTATTAAAAAAATTCTAAGTACTGCAATGCGAAAGAGTGACAGTTCACCTGCCAAAAAGAAGGAAAAAAAAGCTTAACGTGACACTTTTTTTAAAAATTTAAAATTTGTCAACATAATGCATTATTGACATGCCTTATATTTAGATATTGCAAAGACACTGCAAAGCCATTTGTAATTTTGCTTGCCACAAATTTGGCAAGCCTTTTGAATCCAAAATTTGGCAAGCTTTGGTCGGCACTCGTCATAAGCTTGCCAAATTTTGGCAAGCGGGGGAGTAATTCCGGGCTGGGGAGTATTTCCGGGCCAAGCTTCCCAAATTTTTGGCAATCAAAGGGGCTTGCCAAATCCGTGGCAAGAAAACTTACTACTGGGATGGCAGTGAAACCCTGCAGACATATGCATTCAATCAACTGACTTAGAAGTATGTGTTTTTTTGGGGCACGCAACCCTTGTTTTTAGTATCAATTTCCTTCTTACACCACAAGGCTGCGCAGATGCCAATCACTTTTAAAAATAGAAATATAGTACTTTTTAAAAAGTTGTTGCCGGTACTGGGGGGGGGGACTCGGCGCAGCGTTCTGTCGCGGTAGCAGCCGTGCGCCGTAATTTGACCTGCGAGATAAGCCCGCCGCGCGCCGCGCTCTCCCCCCCGGGCCCGGCCCTCGGTGCGTGTCTGAGTGTCACCAGTTTTCCGACAGGCCAGCAGGCGGGGAGACCGGGTCGAGAGCTCTAGGTCGTCTATCTGGTATGGGTCTGGAGCCATGTAATTATGTTTTATTTAATTTATATAGTTTTGGGTTTTACTTTGCCCTTTGTGTTAGTTTAAATTTTGTAAAAAATAGACTGTTACACCAATTTGAACAAATTTCATTCCCATCGAATGTTGTTGATTTCGGTGAGGACCGCCTGCTGAAGGCAGAGGTCTCCCCGCCTGCTGGCCTGGCCGGGGGAAATAAGGGACCGGTCCCCCGTGGCCCCGTCCCCCCCGCCACTCCACCCGCCGCGCTTCGCCTGGCCGTCCTGACGGCGCTCTCGGTGCGTGTCTGCGTGTCGCCAGTGTGTCAAACTGTCTTCCGATTCTACCCACCGCTCAGCATTTCGCGTCTCGAGACCAGCTTGCCGGGCCTGCGGGGCCACGGCTGCCGGCCGCGCGTATAGTGGAAGCGCGTACCGAATGGAAGACCAAAACGAGAATTTGATTTAGGTGGTAACAAGGTGGCTTTAGTCAAGTTATTAATGTTTAATACAGTTGATTACAGCTCAACAGAGAAATTTTGTTCAAGCGCCTACCTCTATTTGCCTCGGGCAGTCACCGCGTTAAAAATGTATATTTTTATTTTTTTAAACTAAGACGTGAAAACCTGGCGGGCGCGGAAACCACAGCGGTGGCGCCTTTTCCACCGCGTGCTTGATGACGCGTTCCCTGACTGAGTGTTGTGACTGCCGATCGCGACACGCGAGATCAAAGGGGTTTCCGCGCAGGCCCTGAAGAGGGAGTAAAGAGGAACAGGCACGGAGGCAGGGCAGGAAGAACGGAGACGGAGAGGAGACAAACGGAGAGAAACAGGCGCGACAAGCAGGTAGAACAAACGTGCATGATTAGGTCCTTTCTTTGGCCCTGGTAATAACTTCAAATAATTTGTACACCTGATGTGAACGCTCATTACATTTATTAAGTTTTGTTAATTACGTTGACGACCGCCAGGTGAACTAGTGGGAACCCCGAGCAAAGTGCATCATCAAGTCTGACACTGCGATGCACCTGGTTTTCCCTCCGGCATACGCCTCGCGCCTTCGTCCAGCCGCAGCCCTGGCCAGGGGACGGGACGCGAAATGCTGAGCGGTGCGGTATGAATCGAAGACAGTTTGACATGGCGACACGCAGACACGCACGAGAGCGCCGTCAGGACGGCCAGGGCGGGCGGAGGTGGAGGTGGAGTGGCGCGGGGGACGGGAGCACCCGGGGGGGCCCATCCCTTATTCCCCCCGGGCCCGGCCAGCAGGCGGGGGGACCTCTGGACGTTGAGGTTCACGGTTCGGTGAAATTACGGCGCATCGTTACAGGCATCGACGTGAAAATTGGAGACGCGTTAAGAACAAAATTAAAGGGCGGTGGTCGCCAAATTTCCATACCTTGCGCACAGCCGCTCTGAATGCGGCTCAACTTCATTCAAAATTTCAAAGCTAGAAATTTAACGCATCAAATTTTCCGGAGAAAATCTGACCCGACCGTAGGCGAGGATGACTCTTAAGGAAGGCACGTGCAAAGTTTCGGAATTTTTGGTCACGGCGTTTGCGAGAAAAAAAAATTTACGTATCGGTCTACATCGCCTCCCGAGGCGGCGCGCTCCCTTTCCCGCGCGCTCGGCAAGGCTCACTTTAGCCTCCTCTCCCCGATGCGCGCGGTCAGCGACGCCAACTCTGCGGCACGCGCCGCGCGCCTCGGCTACTCACGGCCAGCAGCCCAAACCAGCCGGCAGCAGGCCTCGGGGCGCGAAACGCTGAGCTGGGCAGAATGAATCGGAGGACAGCCCCACAGACCAGTGTCACGCGGACATGCACCGAGAGCGCCGACAGGACGGCCGGGCGAAGCGCGGCGGGTGGAGTGGCGGGGGGACGCGGCCACTGGGGACCGGTCCCTTATTTCCCCCCGGGCCCAAAAAACCGTGGTGAGGCTCAACCTGCGGGTCCTAAAAGTACTGCAACAGCGGTGAAGATTTGACCGCACATTTTTCACGTTGAAATTAGCTCCGAAATTTTATGGAGAAAAACTCTATAATGACGTTCATGGAGACTCCATTTATTATCAACCTTTTTTTTTCGGAGAGATTTTTTTAGGGCTTGAGCAAATGTTCCTCGGAGCATTACTTCGTTCCTGATGGGAATTAAAATGCACGTCTTTTCTCAGATATTTGAAAGAGGGCTTCGCCGAAGCATTCTTTGGTCTGAAATGGCAAGAAGGGACAATCTCTTTCGAGCTCCTTTGCGTCCTCGAGATCCTGTAGGCATCCCTCATGAAAACTGAGCTGAATAAAATAGAGGTTCACCTTTTCCCCCATTTTTTTAATTTGGGTTTCAAACTTCTTTTTCCCGATCTCCTGATAGAGAAGCAGGCTTTGGGTTTCCCAAAATTTCCCAAAATCTTCGGAGAAAGCCCAGGGTTTTTCCCTTTACGGAGATCTCTTTGCTGAAGTTTAGGAAAAACTACATGATTTTTCCATTTTTATCGGAAATTTCTGACAGTGCTGTCTTTAACGCAGAATTGGGAAATTTTGACACTATTGTGTAAAATTCAGCAGAGTTTAAGTGTTTTAAAGTGTCGTGGGTTTAGAATTCACTAGAAATGACGCGACGTGTACAACCCATTTTGAATCCAGCGATGACCGCAGATTGTGACCGTGAACTGAACGAAATTGTGGTATAAGGGAGTATGGGGCGATTTGTAACAGATTTCGGAATTCTCTATACAAAATTAAGAGCATTCTGCATGTCGGTGTCAAACTTGTGCCAGTTGAGCAGTCTGGCCCTTCATCTAGACGGTGCAGCTCCATTGGATCAATCTGGAGTCCGTAATCTTTGAAATCTAAGACGTTTTCCAAACCCTTGCATGCTGTTACGAATCGCCCCAGCATGGGGTGATTTGTAACAGCCATGGGGCTTTTCATAACATCCTACACATTAAATGAAACATCGTCGGCAATGTCATCTCCTCCACCAGTTGTTCTTCGGGTGTCTTGCAGAGGTCTAAAAATCTACATTACAAGCTGCCGTTGACCGCCTCAGCATTAACTGATAGGCTATGTAATCCCAACCTCACTTTTTTCAATTTAGAGGGCATAGAATAACTCGCTTTAAAATGCATGTCGAGCTGTGTAAATGCATTGGAATAAAACAGCAGATGATTCGAGAAATAATTCAAGCATTTAATTGCAAAAACTACTTAAATTCTTGTTTTTATACGGGTCTGTTACGAATCACCCCAAATGCCTGTTACGCAAGAAATCCGTCCCTAACTATCACTGGACAAAGTAAAAGCAACTTATGCCACGTGTTTACATTGTAAAGGGGTCACGCTTCAAGGCCCCAACGGTACTTCGATGGTCATTCATACCTGGGGAGCCTCAGACAGAAACTTCTTAGAACTCAAAATAAAAGATTTGCCTGATTACGGTGTACCCTTTATTTCAGACGCCCTCCAAAACTATACCTGAGCACCGATCACATCCGCTTCGATTGTTCAAGGACCCTGTACTTGAAGCGAAAGAGGGGCCATACTCAGATTTTCCTCTGCTCCCTCCACTTAGATTAATAAACGCATTTGTTACGAATCGCCCCTGTTACAAATCGCCCCATACTCCCTTACAGAAAGTCCTGACCAAACCACCGACAGACCCTTTTATTGGCCAGCGCCCGCACTCGGCCCTCGACATCTGGGTCATTCCCCGCCGAATCGACGATGGTCTGTTTTTGAGGTCGATGGATTCGGTCCAAACCACTTTTAATCGATGCATTGGGACCCCAAAGGAACCCCTCTAAGAGGATTTTTTTTTAAAATCATTTTTCCTAGAGTTATGGCCAATGCCATTTTGGGAAATTTAGTGAAAACAGTACTTTTCATCTTATGCTATGAAAGTGTGATGTGAGACCCATTTGGCTTCTATTTCCATTTCAACTAGCTTAGAGGGGTCCTGAAAACCTTCTCCTCTGACTAAAGGTGAAAAATCAAAAAATTTCCATTTTTTACTTAGGAAAATTTATGAAAAAAAGTGAAAAATGAGCATTACTTTTTTACGTGGTTTGAGAATTTTGACGATACTTTGTCCTAAGATTCACTTTAGGCGACCGCTTAAAACTACAAAATATTTCATCTGGCAATACGTATCTTCACTGAATCGGGTTGATAAAACTTAATTTTGAGCTAAAATTTTACTCGAAACTTGTGACGATAAAGCGCATTGACTCCAAAATTAATTTTTAAAGGTCAAAAAGTTACTAATGATACATCTTGAAGTCAGGGCAGATTAAACACTTCAAGAATCCATCCCATTGATGCTCAAAATGTTGATCACTCCTTATTTTAGGTATTTTGCTCTCCATTTAAGCCTAAACCCGTAAAGTACATGGTGGTTGGTGGTATTGGTGGTAATGGTGGTCCGTTGTTTCAAACAGTTGATTCTACAGTGTCTGCGTTGTTTGTAAGTGGTCTGTACCGGTAAAACTAAGGCATAGTATTATGCCTGTCCTCAAGCGTAAAATCTTACAGTGTACTCCTGCGCTTGACTTCAAGCGTAAGAAGAGCTATGTTTGAAGCCAAGCGTATTCAAGCCATATAAATAATTCTGACCCCCTGCTTCAAGCGTAAAGTCAGTACACTCAATTTCAAGCATAGTGAAAACACATGCTGCATTTTACAAGCACAGGAGAATGCGCACATTCATTATGCAAAATCAGCTCAATTTAATATAAGATTTAAGAGCTGATTTTGCATAATGAATGTGCGCATTCTCCGGTGCTTGTAAAATGCAGCATGGGTTTTCACTATGCTTGAAATTGAGTGTACTGACTTTACGCTTGAAGCAGCGGGTCAGAATTTCTGATGTGGCTCGATTACGCTTGGCTTCAACGTAGCTCTTCTTACGCTTGAAGTCAAGCGCAGGAGTACACTGTAAGATTTTACGCTTGAGGACAGGCATAATACTATGCAAGATACTATGCCTTAGTTTTACCAGTACAGACCACTTACAAACAACGCAGACACTGTAGAATCAACTGTTTGAAACAACGGACCACCATTACCACCAACCACCATGTACTTTACGGGTTTAGGCTTAAATGGAGAGCAAAATACCTAAAATAAGGAGTGATCAACATTTTGAGCATCAATGGGATGGAATCCTGAAGTGTTTAATCTGCCCTGACTTCAAGATGTATCATTAGTAACTTTTTGACCTTTAAAAATTAATTTTGGAGTCAATGCGCTTTATCGTCACAAGTTTCGAGTAAAATTTTAGCTCAAAATTAAGTTTTATCAACCCGATTCAGTGAAGATACGTATTGCCAGATGAAATATTTTGTAGTTTTAAGCGGTCACCTAAAGTGAATCTTAGGACAAAGTATCGTCAAAATTCTCAAACCACGTAAAAAAGTTATGCTCATTTTTCACTTTTTTTCATAAATTTTCCTAAGTAAAAAATGGAAATTTTTTGATTTTTCACCTTTAGTCAGAGGAGAAGGTTTTCAGGACCCCTCTAAGCTAGTTGAAATGGAAATAGAAGCCAAATGGGTCTCACATCACACTTTCATATCATAAGATGAAAAGTACTGTTTTCACTAAATTTCACTAAATTTCCCAAAATGGCATTGGCCATAACTCTGGGAAAAATGATTTAAAAAAAAAATCCTCTTAGAAGGGTTCCTTTGGGGTCCCAATGCATCGATTAAAAGTGGTTTGGACCGAATCCATCGACCTCAAAAACAGACCATCGTCGATTCGGCGGGGAATGACCCATCTGCTTATTCTGCACTTGGTGTCGCGTTCCGTCCGCGCGTAACAACGGAACCTGGTTTTCCCAGGAAGCCTATGGTGAAGACATAAGCGATTTCCAGAGAGTTCCTGGGAAAATCAGGTTCCGTTTTTACTGTGTGGGTAAAGAAGAACGCCCCTAACACGAGGCTCGGTAGGGACTGCAGAGGCCACATCCACCGGTGATTGTTTTTTTTTTTTTTTAAGTCGAATTTGCTGACAAACAAAATGCAATTTTCTAAATGAGCTCTATGAGCAGGGGCAGAGTCACAGCTAACCAAGTCGGTTGAAACCACCGAACCGCCATTAAAATTAAAAAAACGAACGTGTCCTCTTTACGCTACTTTCAAACTCTAAACCTCCGTTTTCGTTCTACAAGATACCTGATCGGCCATTTTCAAGAATCGAAACTATTTTCCTTACTTCTTCCTAGGAATGAATTCGTTGGTATGAGCATGAGTCTTGCATCGACCGAACCCGAATCGAACCGCGGGAACGGTTTAGCCACCGACCAGCTTGCTTCGGCAATTGCCATTAGCAATCGTCACCAAATCGTTCGGTACGCCTCATTGTTGCACGGAATAAAGTTTGCAAGGCCACAGATGAATGTTTACAACGAAAAGAAAAACCTGTTTCTGCCGGGAATCGAAGCCGGTCCCTTGGACTCAGAGTCAGAATCGGAGAACGACGTCTCTCTCTTGCATGACAGGAGCGTCCGTCTGTGCCAA
>NW_023144623.1:1523461-1631992 GCF_012932325.1 Thrips palmi
CAGGGCCCAATCTTCAAAGTCACGCTGTACCCTCCCAAACTTTACACTCTCCAAACATTCCGAAGTATTCCGAGTATACATGGTATGGTACAAATCACTTTACTTTGTTATACGAAGAGATAGTTCGTAAATTAGGAGGTTGTTTTCTTTGTAAGCTTAGGGGTAGGTTGGGTAAGAGAAGTACACTGTGCGGGCAAGAAAAGAGCACCTGCTGTATCTTCGCACTGCGAGAAAAGATCACGGTAAATCCTGTACTGATTACTCCAGACTTCACCGAACTTTTTTAACGGGCAATACCGTCCTTTTTTTACAGGCAATACCGTACTTTTTTTTACAGGCCACGCCGTTCTTTTTTTTACAGGGAATCCCGTACTTTTTTACCAGGCGATCCCGTACTTTTTTACCCGGCGATCCCGTACTTTTAATACCTATAAAAAACTGCTATAATTTTGTTTAGACGGTTGGTTGACCATCTTTTTCCAAGTTCCTGATGTACGCAACTGCTGAAGTCGGGCTCATGGACCCCCCCTTCCGACCACTCGTTGGAAAGGTCTTTACGAGACCTATCGAAAGGCGCAATAAAATTTTTCAGTCGGTCGACCCCCTTTTTTAAGATCCTGATGCGGACAATTCTTGGAAGCGGCCTTTGTTGGGACCAGATCTGGTCCTTCCTACGGCATGGACTGTACGGAAGAACGGTAACTACTGTTGAAAGACTTCGGAATATTTTGTAAAACAAGTACGGTAAATACTGTAGACTGTACGGTGGATACTGGTTTTTGAAGTACGGTAAAGTTTGGCAAAAAAATTATCCAGGATTTACCGTCATTTTTTCTCAGAGTGCGAACTGAAATTGCACTGAATCATCACGTTAGTGGTTTAATAAAGGTCCTCCTTGGGCTACATGAACGATTGTAGGGTAAAGAGGATTTTTTTATCTTCAAGATGCCGCACTCCGATTGCCAAAGTGTGTGCCGAACAGTAAAACGAGACAAACCGGCAACTCAGTGTGGGAAAGATTTTTGCTGGTTGTGAGAGACAACGTCAAAGATGATGGCACGATAGAAGAAGCAAGAGTCGGGTATGCCATCTGCAAGGATGACCGATGTGGACAGCTGTACGCTCACCAGAAAAAAGGTAAAGTATACTCTTGGAACACGTGACGCACCTCTCTTGTGAGCGGCGGCCGCACCGCGCCCGCGCCACGGTGACGTATTGTCGTAGTAGCGTAGTAGACGACGTGACCGTCAATGGTTCCACTGAAAATCTATCGGCGTGACTTCGTGCCGCTGCAGAGGCGTGAATTAAGTGTCACGCCATTAAACGGCATGACAGAAAAGTCACGCCAAAAATTGGCGTGACTTAAAAATTCACGCCAAAAATTAGCGTGAATTTCTTGTCATGCCGCTTTTTGGCGTGACTTGTCTTATTAATCGCGTTGTCATTCACGCCAAATGAGGGTGTGACTCACATGTCACGCCGTTTTTCGGCGTGAATTTCGTGTTTCGCCAATTTTTGGCGTGACTTTTTGTCACGCCATAATTTGGCTATGTGTCCGACCATTACGTTTTCAGTGTCAGGAGCAGGAGGACATGTACACGAAATGCACGCACATTAGGGGCCGTCGACATTTGCGACTTTTCGATTTTGACAACGGAATAGCACTCAAAAGTTGCGTTTTTTAATGCTGATTTCAGATCTGTCCTCGGTTTTGCGATCAGACAAAGCTTTGATGACCCTTCCGGCCGTTTTATGCAAAAAAGCGGTGTTTTTCATGTTTTTACTGTGTTAAGGCTCCCGGACAGCTTCCACCTCGTCGGCCAAGGTAGGTGACCGTTGAGTTGTCTTCAGTAGCATAAAAGACAACACTCTGAGCCACGAGGGGTCGTGGGTCACCCCTCTAATGTGCTAAAGACCTGAAAAACTGAATTTTTTTGGTCGAAAATCACTCAATTTTTACCATTTTTTCACCGTTTATCGACTATTACGAGAGCCCACGGGCCCGAGGTCATAACTTACGCAGACCAAAAGGTGTCACTGGGTATAAGAAAGGTCACCCAGCCCCTGCCCGGGTTCGGGGAGGCGCTGGGGCAGCGAGAGAGGCGGTGTCGAATATGTTCAAAATGACCAAAATCAGCTGATCGGCCGCCTGGAACATGCTGTGTAGGGGATGGGAGCGTGTCGCCGCGCCGGTCACGACGCTTCGCCCGCTGCCCGCCCAGCCGGCCTGCTAGCCAGCCGGCCTGCCAGCCCGTCGGCACTGCGTAAGCCTGCAAGAGGGACAGAGCGACGGGAGCTGCAGGGCGGGCAGGCTGAAAGCGTTTCCGAAGAATCCATCGCTGCCTCTCTCGCACCCCGGAGGCAGAGCGACGAAGGAGTGCTGCTGGCGCGTGTTGAGTTTGAGTTGCCTAGGCACAGTGAGGCAAGGCGTCAGTGTCGGCGGTGACCGCTGCAAGCGTCGTGCCAGCCTGGCATGGTCGACATGAGCCCCGATGGCCTGAGCCCCGGCCGAGCCCGACTTGAGCGCCGACACGAGCACTGACTGAGCTACGATGGCCAGAGCCCCGAACCGAGCCTGGTTTGAGCTCCGACCTGAGTCCCATCTGAGCCCCACGCCGAAAAAACTTCCATTTTTGAATTGTTCTTCGAAGATTTTGGTTCAAATTGAAAATTTAAGCTTTTTAGGCGCGGGGCTCAAATGAGGATCAAATGAGGCCCAGGTCGGGGCTCAAAACAGGCTCAGGTCGGGGTTTTGGACATCGCAGCTCGAGTCGGGCTCGGCCGGGGCTCAGTTCGGGGCTCTGGCCATCGTAGCTCAGTCAGTGCTCGTGTCGGCGCTCAAGTCGGGCTCGGCCGGGGCTCAGGCCATCGGGGCTCATGTCGACCATGCCAGGCTGGCACGACGCTTGCAGCGGTCACCGCCGACTCTGACGCCTTGCCTCACTGTGCCTAGGCAACTCAAACTCAACACGCGCCAGCAGCACTCCGTCGCTCTGCCTCCGGGGTGCGACAGAGGCGGGTGATTCCGTGCGTAGGGGGTCATTTCAGGTCACCGGGGCCTTGCGCCTGAACTGAGGTTGATTTGGTAGCTTGGGCAATTCAAATTTGTTTTACTAAACGAAGACCATGTCCTCATGTGGATAAGTCGATCTAACTTTTGTTTATCTGGGTTTCGTAAGCTGCTAAAGTGTCGTTTTGTAAGTTCCGTCATGGTCACCAACACCTATAAGACAACATTGCCATGCTGTAGTATATGACTCAGCCACATCAAAAGAAAACTGGCTATTTCACTCTCTCCCCTGACTTATTCTTCACAAAATTACGGAGGGTGACCTTTGTATCATCACTTGTTGAACCCGAAACAGCCTTTGGGAAAATGTCCACCGTGTGACCATGTGACCTATGCTGTTTTTACAAATGACGGTCTACTGGGGTTCCTTTTCATTTTAGAAACTCGCGACCACTTGGGATCGAAAGAACATAAAAAACACTTCCAGAAACCCGTGCCCACGGGACCTGGGGCGGTCAAACGACGCTTCCAGGCCGTCAGAAGGGGTTCAAAACGGTAAGGGTGTAAAAATGGATGTAAATTCCGTTTCGGGCCGTAGCTCCTCCATCTGAGGGAGAAAGTTCCCACAACCTTCGCTAAAAAATGCTATTTTGGATGCTGAAAATGACACCGTCAACAGTTTTTACCTATCTTGTAACCCAGCGGTTCAGGAGACAAAAAACTTCGCTTTGTAAATCCGTAATCTGTAAATTCCGTCATTATTTCTGTAAATTCCGCCGTATTTCACAGGGAGTAAAAATAAAAGTCAACTTGTAGCGCTGCCACGCTCAGAGGGGTACTGTGGGGTACTATGTATGCCATCTACACCAATTTAGCCCCTAAAGTTGAACTTTAAAAAAAAATTTGGTACACCCAAAAATGCCCCCCTACGCACGGAATCACCCAGGCAGCGATGGATTCTTCGGAAACGCTTTCAGCCTGCCCGCCCGTGTCTCCATGGTTTGGGGTTTTGGCTGTACCCGCCCCATCCCTCCCCGGGGCCCCCGCCCCACTCGCCCCTCTCCGGACCCCCCCGCCCAACCCCCTCACCCCACCCCACCCCGCCCTACCCCCTCACCCCACCCCACCCCGCCCTCCCCCCCCCGACTCCCCCCGACCCACCCCCCCCCCGCCACCGCACTCCGCACCTTCAACTCACTTCGGCGTTTAGGCTTCCGCGTCCCCCTCCCAGCCGGCAGTCTCTTGGAGTGTCTAGCTTTGTTGGCTTGTCGATATTGTTTTCAACAACATATAAAAATTTCAACTAGCGTACCTCGTCTGGAGACCAGCAGCAGGCAGTACCGTCATGGATCGAGGTATGTGTCTGTTTACGGTGTTATGGTGTCTTTGTTGTTGTTTTGTCTCAGTGATTTTCTTTGCTTTTTTAGGCTCTTTCCATCTCATTGAATTTTAATAAGCTCTCTTTGGTCTTAAGGGGGACCCTGGTAAAAAAAAAGCCAAAATTCCAAAAATAGTATTTTCAAAGTTCATAGATAAAAATGTGTATAAAAGGGTTTTCAGATTAACAGGTTGAACACCTTTAAGCTAAGTGGGTAGTTTCTTTATCATTTGGAAGGAAATAACATTGAGATCAGTTGTCGTTGGCTTCTATGCTCAACTTCACAGCTTTGCTCAGTCGACAAAAAATTTTGTCGTAGAAAGACTTTCTGCGTTCCTGGTTGACACCTACATGAGTCGTCTTGCATGAACTCTATTCATTGATGACTTGTCGACAAATTTAGTGACAGAATCTCCTTTTTCAAGCTTTTAGGTGTTTTTAAAAAAACAGTAGGGCTGATATCAAGATTCCGTCCGATTCCGTCACTAAAATTTGTCGACAAGTCATCAATGAATAGAGTTCATGCAAGACGACTCATGTAGGTGTCAACCAGGAACGCAGAAAGTCTTTCTACGAAAAAATTTTTTTGTCGACTGAGCAAAGCTGTGAAGTTGAGCATAGAAGCCGACGACAACTGATCTCAATGTTATTTCCTTCCAAATGATAAAGAAACTACCCACTTAGCTTAAAGGTGTTCAACCTGTTAAATCTGAAACCTTCTATACACATTTTTTTTCTATGAACTTTGAAAATACTTTTTTTGGAATTTTGGCTTTTTTTTTACCAGGGTCCCCCCTTAAGACCAAAGAGAGCTTATTAAAATTCAATGAGATGGAAAGAGCCCAAAAAAGCAAAGAAAATCACTGAGACAAAACAACAACAAAGACACCATAACCTAGGAGTAGAGGTGTAAACAGACACATACCTCGATCCATGACGGTACTGCCTGCTGCTGGTCTCCAGACGAGGTACGCTAGTTGAAATTTTTATATGTTGTTGAAAACATATCGACAAGCAACAACAAAGCTAGACACTCCAAGAGACTGCCCGGGTGGGAGGTGGACGCGGAAGCCTAAACGCCGAAGTGAGTTGAAGGTGCGGAGTGCGGTGGCGGGGTGGGGGTGGAGTCGGGGCGGGGTAGGGCGGGGTGGGGTGAGGGGTTGGGCGGGGTGGGGTCCGGAGAGGGGCGAGTGGGGCGGGGGCCCCGGGGAGGGATGGGGCGGGTACAGCCAAAAAACCCCCAAAAAGACGGAAAGCCTGCGCGCCGGATGGGCTGCCTACCTGCACGGGGCGTCTGAGCCGATTCGCGTGCATAGCTTCAGTAAAATTGAGAAATCTTGTGTTTAGAGGACGAAACCCAACTTTTTTTATATACCAATCGAAAGCTTATGAAATTTTGAGTAAATGAGTACACATTTGACAAGTTAAAATGCTGCCGTTTACTTACTTTCCCAATTGGAAAAACTCTAGTGCCAAATTTTTAATTTTAGCGGCATTTGGCGCAGTTTGGGATCCCTTTTCCCGATCGGGCTCATATTGGTACCGTTGGATTCGTCTCAAAATTCCCTTTTGAATGGTATAAGCGGCACGAGTGTAGCTCAAACCCCCGAGCTTCAAAGCTCAAAAATGTGCATTTTATTTCGTCAAAATTTGAGTGCAGAGTTGTTTATTGCGGCCTACAGCTCCTAAGGGAGGGCCACACCCACTATTTTTGAATACAGATATGGAAAGCCCATGAAATGAACTACAATTTAGCCTGTTCGGAAGTGCAGATTTGGATTTTCTACTAGGGTAGACAGGCTCGTGAAATAAGGCTTCATTTTCATGTTTTTCGCAATTTACTCCACTGGTAATCACGCTAGACCAAATCTGAGGGCAGATTCGGATTCCTCGTCGCATTTTACGTCGGAATAGCTTTACCGCATGAAAATCCGACAAAAAATGGCCTTTTAGAGCCATTTTGAAGGAATTACAAATTTTTTAAGAGTAAAAAAAATTTAAAAAGCCGATTCTGACCAAACCACTTGAGATATCGACCTAAAAATTTATGGGCATGTTCCTGACCCCTAGGGCTACCTTCGTGCCAAATTTGGTCGAAATCGTCAATGGTCGCCCAGATCCGTGTAAATCTTATATGGAATGACCCAGTATTTAAAAACTGAGTCCTTTGTGCCGTAGCCTGCACCGCCGCGCCATGAGACTAGGGCTTGGCCGCGCCGTGCCGGTTGGCCCCCTTTGCGCTGTAGCGGGGAGGGATTGTCAATGTGCAGGCCGTCGCGCGCGAGGGGGGGGTGCCTTTGTCAAATTCCGCGCAGCTGCGCCCAGCGACAGACTCACCAGCCCGCCCCGGCAGCCAGCCCCTATTATATTGCTAGGATACGCACTTGGTTCTTCGACTCTCGAGTAAAAGCTAGCTGACACCTTTATGTGTCTTGAAGTTGTAGTTTTAGGTATGTTTTTAAGTAAAGGTATCATCTGCTAAAAATGTGATTCTATAATAGCAGCTATTCGAAATTATTGCTTTCGCACGGTACAATAATTTTTGTACCATAAGATGCGCCGTTCTCCTACCCGTCCATGGAGTATTTGGGATCGCCAATAGGAGCTTCTCGATCTACAGCGATTTTAGTGCCGCGCGGCGGCAGTTCCGCTGCTATGCTGCCGGGCTCGCCTGGACTCTTTTCCTAAATCTCGAATTTCCTACGATTTCCTTAATGTTCCTAGTAATGTAAATCAGTGGGTAATTTTTTATCAGGGTAAGGTCAGCCTACAAGGGAGAAGTCGGACATGGTTTGTTGATGGAACACCGGTAAAACCAAAGCGTAACTCTATGATTGAGTCAAGCATTAAGTTACGCTTGAAGACGTTACGCTTGAAATGAAGCATACTCTGGAAATTCCCCCATAAATTAATATTGGGGGAATCTTGGTGGATGAGCCAGCCTGTAATACTACGCTTTAGTTTTACCAGTGAACCTTCCAAGAATGCCCTGAATTTTTGTACAAATTTTTACCATCCCAGGAGTAGTCACCCGTGTCAAGCAAAACGGCGAAGAGCTTCAAGTGGCTTTCCCCTTTGCGTTTGCTCTTCTTCCCTCAAAGCGTGAGGTTCACTAAACAAGAGTTGTGGGGGCCGTTCTAGACTTCGTCCGGGCGCAGAACATTCCTTTCAATGATCCTGAACGTTCAATGTCAGGCTTCGAAAAGGGAATTCTCGATGCTATCTCAATGCTGTCTGAAAGGCCCCGCATCAAAGGGTTGATGTGCGATACTGTTTCTTTCACCAGGGACTGAGCACATACCGAAAGGTACGCAAAGGAAACTGATAAACAACCAAAATGTACTAAAAAAACTTCAGGTCCAGGAGGTTAGGTTGCAGCAACAATACAACGACCAGATAGACAGACATCAAATTAAACGGCGATATTCTGCTGTATTCCATTTTAGGAAAAAAGCCTTAGGAAAATCGTCCTTACGACACCCCCTCAGAACAAACAGCTATCTCCAAAGGGAGTGCAGACAAACGGCTATCTGTGTAAGTGCTGCAGACAAACGGCTACTTTTTGACCCCCTGCAGACAAACGGCTGTTTTCTCCACCTCCCGAGTTTGGATACTTATATATTTTAATCAATTGAGCCTGACAAATTTGACCTTATCCAACAGATGTCAAAGTTTGTCAGAGCAGATTGACCCATAATAAGTCTGCTACGTGCGTCTAGCTTGAGAAAAACTCAAGGAACCGGCCAACCCTAACTCTCCAAAAATCAGTTAGCCGTTTGTCTGCAGGGGGTCAAAAAGATAGCCGTTTGTCTGCAGCGCCTACATAGATAGCCGTTTGTCTGCACTCCCTTTGGAGATAGCCGCTTGTTCCGAGGAGGTGTCGTTAGGAAACTCAGATTAGGAAAATTTGCTTTAAGAAGATTGTCTTTGGGAAAAATACACATTAGGATAAACGGCTTGGGAAAACTGGGTGGGAACGCGCCTCGGCCGCGGCCGGTGGCGGCAGGCGGCTGCAATGGAGCGGACCGGCCACGACGGTTAATTTAAACTGTATCGATTTCAATGCATCAATTTTCCGCTGGGCCCTAGACATTAGATAACAGGAATCGGACACAAGATTTTGGTCTGGCGTTGTTGCCAGGTAGTAACGTTATGAGAAGCACGTGTTGGTTCACGGAGCCTTGATTGTCAACAGCGCTAGTGCTGCTCCAGTCGGCTCTGTTTTTAGATTATTCCCGTGAATCTTGGTAAAATTTTGACCCCTGTTTGAGGCTTCAAACGTTTTCTTGTTTAGTCGTGCATGTCTTAACCTCACTCCATTTCGTAGTGGACAAACGGTGAAAATTTACAGTCAAACGAATGTGACACACCGCTTTGTCACATCATTACTTACTTCGGGTGTCACACGCAATCAGCTGTCGGAGTGTCAAATTAAAACGAATGTGACACATGGTACCCAAGTACACATGTCGTGTCACATCCAAACGAATGTGACACCCATGTACTGTCACGTTCGTTTGAATGTGACATGCCCACTTTGTCACATTAAAACGAACGTGACACCTCTTTATCTGACAATCATGGCGTGTCACATTCAAACGAACGTGACAAAGTGGGCATGTCACATTCAAACGAACGTGACAGTACAAGCGTGTCACATTCGTTTGGATGCGGCGACACGACATGTGTACTTGGGTACCATGTGTCACATTCGTTTTAATGTGACAGTTCGACAGCTGATTGCGTGTCACACCCAAAGTAATGCGACAAAGCGGTGCGTCACATTCGTTTGACTGTAAATTTTCACCGTTTGTCACGCTCGTTTTCACGTGAAAACGAACGTTACGTCACGTTCCTTGGCTACCAGTGCATTGCATGTACACGCTAAATAAGGGCGTACATTGCATGCACACGCCAAATAAGAGGGCAAGAACACTTAAACTGGCCCATGCTTTTAGATAGGACTAATTGGCTGAGCGATAGCGAAGCCCGTTACTCCAAGGGGTTAAAAAAAATTATGTCTGAGTGTGTGTGCGTGTGCGCGCACTACTCCTCCTGAACGGCTCGGCCGATCTGGCTGAGATTTTGCAGGGTCATTTGGCGAAGTCTGTTTTGGAGGCACTGGATACTGGCTTCAAGATTTTTTTTGCTGTAGATATAGCAAGTATCCCCCTGAGTGCCGACACCTGTGGCTCATCAAACAAAGATGTGTGTATCAATTTGAAGAGTCGGATGACTACAATGGTGACAAGGGCCCCAAATCTCTTACTGCTGGTGTGCTGAAGAGTTTTAACACGTTTGTAGAATCTCACGCCTCTCTTTAAGTTATGCTTGTGCTCTTGATTTGTTTCTATTATTGGTGTAGGTTTAGTTTACTCTTATCTAGTCTAATGATTCATAGATAGTTTACTTACTATCACAAGTTTTGTCACGTTCGTTATTAAACAAGGTAGGTTTACGCCAGACCGCGTTTTGTCGTAACAGGCTTCGCGATGTCTCGCGACCTGTTCCTTCAATTCGCGCCTGGCGTACCTACCTTGGCCTGCGGCGTTAGCCTGCCTTCGGCGGGCATTGGCTTGTCCATCGTCTGTTGCTGCTTACTTGTTGCATGCTCGGGGGCTCCGCCCCCCAGAACCACCTTTATTCTAGTTGGAGTTGCTTCATCTACAGATAACACGATTTAATCCCTTGTAACTTTTTAACTTGTCGATGCTTGGGGACCCTGACTCCAGACTCCCCTTTTTTTAAGTCAGAAGTTATCTGCCTGCAGAAAACTCGATTTTTCGACGTTTTTCAGGTGTTTTTCGGCTATAAAAACTAAACCACGTGAGCTAGGATAGTGAAATTTCGCGTGTGCCGAGCCAAGGACATACCTAAAAAGCCTGCAAAATCTCAGCCAGATCCGCCAAGCCGTTCAGGAGGAGTAGTGCACACACACACACACGCAGACAAACAGACAGACAGACAAAACTTTTCAACCGCACTGGAGTAACAGGCTTCGCTATCGCTCAGCCAATCAATAGACATCATGCTTTGCCCATTGTGTCCTACAACATTAGATAATTATAAACTATTTAGGGCTCATATGAAATTTGAGCACAGCAAA
Source organism: Thrips palmi (assembly GCF_012932325.1). Taxonomy (NCBI): domain Eukaryota; kingdom Metazoa; phylum Arthropoda; class Insecta; order Thysanoptera; family Thripidae; genus Thrips; species Thrips palmi. The sequence goes on from NW_023144623.1 coordinate 1,533,956, forward strand.
AGTAATGCATCTAATTATGAATGCAAAGAAGATAAGTGCCGTCGAACCTTCAGTTCTTATCATTCTTCCTGGAAACACTTAAACAAATTTAAGTGTAGTACTGATTTTTTTCGCGCGCACGACGCCCTCATTACGGCGAACGAGAAAATCAAAAGGGGCAGCATTTGAGAAGGCAAGTCCCAAGGCGCATAACATGAACAGGTGACTGGTATGACGCATAGTGCGGCCGATCCCGAGAAACGCGGACATAAACGACTTTTTCAATTTCGAGCTACAAGGTAGGTTTACGCCAGACCGCGTCTTGTCGTAACAGGTTTCGCGATGTCTCGCGGTCCGTTCCGTCAACGGGGGTAACTTGGGACAGTCTGCCCCGTACAGCTTGTTGGTGCTGCCATTCAGCGACGGGGATTCCTAGCGTCAAACCCGCGGCAGGGTTTTGTTTCAGAGGGGTGACGGACAACTCGCCCCGGTTAACTCGTTCCCGGTCTAAGCCGCCCCCAGTTTCATTAGAGACTCGCCCCAGCAGTTGTGCCAACTCGGTCCCAATGCTCATTTTTTAATTTCCCGCCAAATGCCCAACCGGCCTGACTACTGGGCAAATTCATGCCAAACCAACGAACTATTGAAAATTCATCTCTTGGATTTGGATGAAACTCTTTTTAGGGGTAGAGGTCATTATGAAAAAATCCAATGTCAAAGGGTTTGGCGATCTCTCTCCCCGTTTGGCTGTAATAACAGCGAAGTTTAAACTTTGGTCAGAATCATGATATTTTCTTTATTTTTCTCCGTACTTACTAAAAGTTTTCAGCTTTGTTCCGAGAGTGGTTCTTTGCGTAAAAAGAGCTGGGGAACACGATGGAAGTAGTTTCGAGACGATTGGGTGAAGTTTTGATGTCGCTCTCTCCATTTAACTTGATTATTTTTTTTTTTTTTTTTTCGAAAAATGGGTGTTTTCAAAATAGCTCATCTTCGATTTCGATGTGACTTTCCTCACATGATCCTCTCACGTATTGAAAGAAAATCCTAAAAGGATTTGGTCAGCCCACCGAAAGTTTTGTTTCTGGATACGAAAAGATGTATCATTTTGGCCGTTTTTCTTGAATTCTCGAACTATCTGAGTCTGCGTCCAAGCTTATGACACGTGAGCACATAAGTTTCGTCTTGTCGAGACGAATCTGATAAGGTATAGAAAAGTCATTTTGGACAATTTTGAAAAGTTACACCCTCTTTCAGTATGAGATAATTGGGGGCGACTTAACCTGGGGACCAAAGGGGCGGGACCGGGAAGGGAGTGGGTCGGGATAGACCGGGGACGAGTTACTTGGGGCGAGTTGTCCTAGATCCCTCTGAAAGGATGCGCGGAAAGGTGGAAGAGGTGCATACCATCACAATTAGTATTTAGCAGCCGAGGTTATTGCGAACAAGTAAGCATATCTCCAAATGTATTTTTCACATTGCTCGAACCCACTTCTAAGGAAGGATTAGTGGTTTATTTTTGGACAAAAGTATATTTAGTTTGATTGTGTTTTTATATTAATTCATCTTTCCAGTGGCAATTTAATCCCTGTTGATTGGGAGCCTCCACGTCCACTGTTGGGAGGCAATGACTCTCATGACCGTAGAATCTTCCGCTGAGGCTCCCATTACTTTGAGACACTTAAGTGTCAAGCAGAGAGTAAAGCTGCCTCTGCTGCTCCTTTGCCAGCATCTCTGGTACCTGGACTTGACACCACCCTATTTACAAGTCCGATACCTACCGTATTTCCGGGAATTCCCCCAAAATTCTGTAGCCGGATTTTTGGCGACTCTTTACGACACAGATTTGCTGAGCATTAGAGGTGACACAGTTCCCTTTGATTCTGTCATCGACTGCTTCTTGATGCTGATGAAACATGCTGCTGCCACCGCCGAGGTTGAAGTTTCGACTCTCCCATGCCCCCTTTTGGAAAGCATTTTATGGGCTTGGGAATGGAGTTAGTACCATAAGAGAAGCTGCGCAAATACACTGTTTAAAAAAGTTTGAAAATTTAGACTATTTCTTTCAGACTTCCTACACTGAAATGGGAATTCTGACTCAAGTCTTGCAGTTCAGACTGTTAGTATACTTTTTTGAGTGCAGTCTGAAATGCTGTTGCAGGCCGAGCAGATGAAAATTCAGACTTGATGTTCTTAGTTTTCAGAAATCTCTGGCCTTTCTTGTACATTCAGACCGCAGTCCAAATTCTTTATCGCCTGGTCTGAATATAATCTGTATTATCTTTATTTCTTAAGTCAAAATCGGGTCGTTAAACACAACATTCGATTATGGTATGTGAACACTACAAAATGAAATGTGTGCTTAGCATACAGCTGTGGGAGTGTACTTGCAAGTACACATCTATAGGTGTGTTCTTGACAAGCATATATGTGTACTTGGGCAAGCATGCATCTGTAGCTGTGTAGGCCTACTTGGACAAACACACATACGTGTCACCCATTAGACAGCACACTCCTATCGATGTATGCTTGCGCAAGTACACACCTATAGATGTGTACTTGCAAGTACACCCCCACAGCTCTATATTAAGCACACATTTCATTTTGTAGTGAATTACTTGAAAACCGTTGATAACCTTCGCAACTCTAGAAACTGAAGAGAGTGCACGGCATGCTCCCCCAGGGAGTATGCCACAAAGCACGCTCCATCCTGGAGTGTGTGCAAGCACACTCTTCCCAGGAGCATGCTTGGCAAGCACGCTCTACGGAGGAGCATGCTTCCAAGCACACTCCAGGATAAAGCGTGCTGCGTCGCTATTGCAACGCCCATATGATCGAAGAGGCACGCCTTAATCCTGGAGTGTGCTTTGAACAGGGGGAGGCAACAGCCTAGTGCGCGCGTGAAGCTATGCGCGCCGCTCGGGCCGGCAAGGAGCGGCCGGGCGGCTGGGCCGCGCGGCCGAACCAAATTAAACAGAACTTTGTCAAAACTGCATCGAACTGAGTAAACGAGGTCATTTTTAGATTCTACGCAAAATTTCCTATCCGTGAGTGACAATGGAATGGACTTTTGGATATGTGAAACAGTTCTAAAATCAATTTGAAAACCAAATTTACGGCACCAGACAGCCGACTTGAAGTTTCCCTCTCACTAAAAAAGCTATTTCCGTTCGTTTTAGGTCCATACATACAGCGAGCCGATTGTTGGCCACTATTTTCCGGGTTGCGTGGTACACTTGGAACGCCAATACGACTTCTGTAGCAGAAATGCCGATCCAAAAACTAATTTCCATTTTTAGTCCAAAATTGTATTTTGCAACTTTGGAGGTTAAAAGCACAGTTTGAAATAGGTTTCTCAGCATTGTCAACCTCACTAAGCAACCCAGAATTCAATTCTCTATCGCCCTGCTGTGTTGGATTTGCAAAAGGAGGTCAAACTTCTAATTGAAACGAAAAGGCCCGAAGCGCTGCAAAACCGCCAAAACAGTTCAAGTATTTTGTGGAGCTTAATGTGTGAAAACTATTTCTCAGATTGTAAATCCAACCACACCACCTTGTAGGCCAGTCAATTCTACAGCTCCATTGTAAGTTTCATCGCAATCGGAGACCAAGAGTAAAGACAGCTATAATAATTGTAAATCCCATCAGTTTGGTTGATTTGTCGAGCGGGCGCAAGTATGAGAAATCGCTGCGGCAGATTTTTGCAGCTAACTTTAAAATATATACTGCCGCCTTCACTCTTGGTCTCCGATTGCGATGAAACTTACAATGGAGCTGTAGAATTGACTGGCCTACAAGGTGGTGTGGTTGGATTTACAATCTGAGAAATAGTTTTCACACATTAAGCTCCACAAAATACTTGAACTGTTTTGGCGGTTTTGCAGCGCTTCGGGCCTTTTCGTTTCAATTAGAAGTTTGACCTCCTTTTGCAAATCCAACACAGCAGGGCGATAGAGAATTGAATTCTGGGTTGCTTAGTGAGGTTGACAATGCTGAGAAACCTATTTCAAACTGTGCTTTTAACCTCCAAAGTTGCAAAATACAATTTTGGACTAAAAATGGAAATTAGTTTTTGGATCGGCATTTCTGCTACAGAAGTCGTATTGGCGTTCCAAGTGTACCACGCAACCCGGAAAATAGTGGCCAACAATCGGCTCGCTGTATGTATGGACCTAAAACGAACGGAAATAGCTTTTTTAGTGAGAGGGAAACTTCAAGTCGGCTGTCTGGTGCCGTAAATTTGGTTTTCAAATTGATTTTAGAACTGTTTCACATATCCAAAAGTCCATTCCATTGTCACTCACGGATAGGAAATTTTGCGTAGAATCTAAAAATGACCTCGTTTACTCAGTTCGATGCAGTTTTGACAAAGTTCTGTTTAATTTGGTTCGGCCGCGCGGCCCAGCCGCCCGGCCGCTCCTTGCCGGCCCGAGCGGCGCGCATAGCTTCACGCGCGCACTAGGCTGTTGCCACCCCCTGGCTTTGAAGCATGCTCCTCCGTAGAGTGTGCTTGCAAGTACACTCCAGAATGGAGCGTGCTTTGTGGCATACTCCCTGGGGGAGCATGCCATGCACACTCTTCAGTTTCTAGAGAACGGACCGTCAGGACCCCCATAGGACAGCTCCGCCGAGTCGCAGCATAGTCGACTCGACGCTCATCGGAGCATACAAGCGCCACACAGCTTAGAGGTCCGGGGTTCGAGTGTCAGTGGCAGTACCAAGTTTCGGTACACTTCTGGGCGCAATTCTCTCAGAGGAAGGTCTAATGATAAGCCCGACGAAGAATATTTTGATTTCGGAAGTACTACCTGTCACAAATAAATTTTGCGGTCTGAATTCACTGTGAGAAAGAAGTACGGAATAACAGGAAAAGTAGCGATATACACCGGCAACTTTGGCCCGTCCCGCACATTAAGAGATGTACGACTTTCGCCTTTGTTTAACCCTGACGGGATTTGAACCTGAGTCTGGATTGGAACCTTAGTCTGGAGTCAAAAAATATGTTATTTTCGTCATAGGCGCCCTAAAAACATCAGAAACAATGCAATAACTTGAAGAAAAAGAATGTTCAAAGTTTATGCTGCCACCGGGCGGTTCTAGGGATCACCAAAGGAGGCTGCATACCAAATTTGGTCAAGATGGGACCACGAGACCTCGGACGGACGGACGAACAGACGCACAGCATGCATCATACTAGCCCCTCTGGGATTTATTTTTTACAAAAGTACACGGGACGGGTCAAAAAGTGCAGTATATATTGTCAGTATGTGCTGTCAGTATATGGAATTACAAGAAGGTCGCAGCAGTGCAGAGGATGATCCTAGCATTACTGCTTTACCTGCTAAAGCTGGTAATCTACATACCGCTACAAACTGAAGTGCCAATCAAGAACCCAAATGGGCCCAATCCGACTGACTCACTCATAGAAATGTTTGTGGTCAAGGAGTGGTCGCAGAGACTTGCGTTTTTTTCCATTCGATTCCAAATTTAATGAAAAAATGGGAAATAATCCCAAAAATTGAAAATTCCTCACCGTTTCCGAGCAAACCTTCTCAATCTTCAAAAAAGGGGACCGACCGACTAAAAATTTTTGTTCGCCCTGTCGGTAGGTCTGTTCGAGACATTTCCGAAACTACACCGCAATCGGGTCCCCGTCACTGGCAACATCCTCGAAACCAATCGAGAACCTATAAGCCAAAACACCGTCGGACATTGTTAGTGTCTCGCTTAGGTCATCCCCTATTTAGGACCACCTTAGAGTCTTTCACCTGACTCAAGCACAGCGCACGCGCGGTCACGCAGACTACTCTGAATTTTTGCTCAAGATGGGAAATGACAATCTGCCTCAGCATGTCTTCGGCGAGGGAGAAGACTCGGAGACGCTGATAGCTATCCCTCAGATTGAAACAGTGCCAGAGCTACAAGGTCTTAAGAATTTTGTGTATCCACCCAACGTTCTTCAGAATGCTGATGAATGTGCTACCAGAGCAATAATTTGCACACACAATGTAAACGTCCGCGAGGTCAACGACACTGTTCTTGACTATCTTCTCGGGGAACTCTTTGAAATGGCAAGCGCAGATTACCTGGAGGAAGAATTCCGCGGACTTCACGTAGACACAGAAGCACTTTATCTCACACAAGGCAAAATGTCCCGGATCACATTCTTAAACTAAAAGTTAGATCGGTCTGTATACTTACTCGCAACCTTAGTTTTGATGAACGGCTTGTCAACGGCACAAAAGTAGTAATCCAGGGAATAAGTCCACGTCTCATGACAGTGCGCAGGCCTCTTTGCTATCCACGTATCATCTTCAAGCTCCCTCTTGTGCCTGGACGGTACGAAGTGACTATGTGCCGCAGGCAATTCCCTCTTCAAGTCTGCTACGGCATGACTGTTCACTAAAGCCAGGGTCAGACACTCGACAGAGTTGGTCTAGATCTTCGCTCAGATTGCTTCACACATGGCATGGCGTATGTAGCAGAGGAGGACTCTGACACCCGAGCACAGGCGCCTCCTTGTCCCTCCAGAAAGGATTATTGATGGAGTACCCTACATTAAAAAGGTGGTTTATGATACCCTCCTCCTTCGAAAGACTGATTTGTATTTGCCTGAAACAATTTAATTATAAAATGCATCATCAATTTCATTTTTATTTTTTTCAAACATTGCTTCCTTGTTTTATAACGTGTGTGGTTTGATAGCCTTCACTATTAAATAAGCTGTGCGCGTCTCTCGCACGAGGCCTTCTGGGGATGACTGCCTGAACGCCAGGCCTTAGTGCAGCCGGTAGCTCGGTAGCTCCTTGTGGGTTGTCGGGGACCATGTGTGTGAATGGTTTGATTTAAGATATCCCTTATATTAACTGTATGTGAGTATGTATGTGACAGAAAACGTGGTCGCAAGTGCGTCTACGCCTAGGGGACATGCGTCTTCTTGCTGTGCCGCTCAAGCTGGTTATATTCAGCCTGAGTCGGGGCAACAGCATGCATGACGTCCGGCGGCGGAGACGCATGGCGACACGGTGAAGGTTTTAGTGTTTTCACAAGTTACGTGATTTGAAATTTTTGAGCCGACCAAAAAAGTTGAAATCTTTTTCTGGAGCTCTTTGCTACATTGAAAACCACCCACAAAGTTTCGTCGGAATCCGAGACATCGGTTTCGGGACCTCGGGTGACTTGCGAAAGAATTACCCCGAAGCCCGTTACTCCAGTGGGGTTAAATAACTTTTTCTGTGTGTGTGTGTGCGTGTGAGTGCGCACTACTCCTCCTAAACGGCTCGACCGATCTGCCTGAGATTCTGCAGGGTCATTAAGAATTCGCCACGGATGATTTGAGGTGTACAACCCATTTTGGATCAATCTCTTTTGATCGTAAACTCCTCCATTGATTTCATTTTTCTTTACTTTCTGTTACAGAGACCACACAAGAGACTTTGCAGATGCTCTCATTGGAAGCCAAAAGTTAGACACCTCAGTAAAATTTTAGATAAGTCCAGCAAGCAGATTAAGGATTATTGGTTTTCTACATATAGAAGTGCTTACGTATGTTCTTGGCTCGCCACACACCAAAGTTCAGCTTTCCATCTCAATCCCTTCGGTCATCTCAGCCAAAAAACACATAAAAAGCGGCAGAAAAAGATAGTCTTTTAGGTACTTTAGACTTTTTCACAAGTTTCATGTGCTTTTGAGGCTGCTGATTACGAAAACAGAACCCATTCGGACCCCCGACCGAAAGTTAGGTTCCATTAATGAAGACTTTGATGACAAACTGCTATTTTTCGAGCGGATTACGCCCATTTCTACAGTCCGCCATTGAAAGCAGCTTGCCGAAGGCAGGTCAGCGCCGTAGGCCAGGGTAGATGTATACGCCAGGCGTGGATTGTCGAAACTGGCGCAGCATCGCGAAGCCTGTTACGACAAGACACGGTCTGGCGTACACCCACCCAGGGGGCGGCAACGGGGTAATTCTTTGTAGAATCAGCAAGCTCAAAAACACGACTGCCACCGATCCTGGTGAAACTTACATGGATGATTACCTACTTGACCCTTACTAAGAAGTGACATTTGGTTTGGGCCAAACATCTCCCGTTATCGAGATATCGAACGATATCGATTTCAGCCGATTAACTCCGAACCGAAATCGCCTATAAAACCGCCTATAACTCGGAAACCGTTTGAAAAAAACTCAAATCCGGAAAAACGGTTGGAAAGAGGATAAAATTCTACACAAAATGAGATTTTCCCCGAAATTTTTTGAAAAAGTCAAGTTTTTGCTAGGTTTTACTCAAATATTGAAATTAGCGTCAAACTTTAGTCCGGCGATCAAACAAGGCATACTATAGCTCAAAAGGATAGCTTAATCCTTCCTACAAACGGGCATATAGTATGATCCCTGCTGTGCTTGCGTCCGTCCGTCCGTCCGAGGACTTCCCGTGGTCCGATCTTGACCAAATTTGGTATGCAGCCTCCTTGGGTGACCCTTGGGTAGGTAGCTCTGATGACGAAGGTAAGATGAAGTTCTATGTTGAAAATTTCCAGTATTCACCTTTACCAACTTGCCACCTTCCTATCTGTTTGGCTGAGCGATAGCGAAGCCTGTTACTCCAGTGGGGTTGAAAAATTTTTCCTGTCTGTCTGTGTGTGTACACTACTCCTCCTGAACGGCTCGGCCGATCTGGCTGAGATTTTGCAGGCTTATGAGGTATGTCCTTGGCTCGGCACACGCGAAATTTCACCATCCTAGCTAAAGTGGTTCAGTATAAAAGCCGAAAAACACCTAAAAAACGGCGAAAAATCGAGTTTTCTGCAGGCAGATCACTTCTGTCTTGAAGAAAGGGGTGTCTGGGGGGCGGAGCTCCCCAACCTCGACAAGTTAAAAAGTTACAAGGGTCAAGATCGTGTTTTCTGTAAATGAGGAAACTCTATCTAGAATGAAGGGGGGTCTGGGGGGCGGACCCCCAAATTTAAATTTGGCTGAGCGATAGCGAAGCCTGTTACTCCAGTGGGGTTGAAAAACTTTTTCTGTCTGTCTGTCTGTCTGTGTGTGAAAACACTACCCCCTGAACGGCTCGGCCGATCTGGCTGAGATTTTGCAGCTTATTAGGTATTTTCTTGGCTCGGCAAACGCGAAATTTCACTTACCTAGCTCAACTTTCAGTTTTTATAGCCGAAAAACACCTAAAAAATGGCGAAAATCGAGTTTTCTGCAGGTAGATTTCTCCTGTCTTGATGAAAGGGGGTCTGGGGGGCGGAGCCTCCTAACCTGACAAGTTGAAAAGTTACAAAGGTCAAGGTCGTGTGATTTGTAGATGAAGCAACTCTATAAAGAGTGAAGGGGGTCTGGGGGGGGAAACCCCCCAGCATGCAACAATTCAGAAGTAATGATGATGGGCAAGCATTGCCTGCCGAAGGCAGGCTAGCGCCGCAGGCCAAGGTAGGTACGCCAGGCGGCGTGGATTGGAGGAACAGACCGCGAGACATCGCGAAGCCTGTTACGACAAGACGCGGTCTGGCGTAAACCTACCTTGTTTATCTTCTTTTTTCTGAACCACTATCCATCTACGGAAGAGGTCCAGTAAAGAGTAATCCAAACGCATGAGCAAAAAATGGTGAGGATCATAAAGATACGTACTGTTTTACAATTTTAAAAAATCCCAATATCTAAAGCCTTAGACTGACAGTAAAGGTAAGTAGCACCAAGGATGTGGCTGGACGTGCACCGCGCGCGCGGCGCCGTGTGTCTGCGTTTGCTCACCCGTTTACTGTTGCAGGTCTCTTTGAGTTGGTGGGGAGAGGAGTCACCACTGCGGACGGGAACGCCTACTGGGAGGCGGCAGCCGGCCCCGCATCCTATGCATCAACCCCTGGCATGGTAAAATGTGTCTTCTGTCCATACACGTTCTTCAAGGTCTCTCATTGGGCTATGCATGTTCGCCGCGGAGGGTGCCGGGAGTTTGATTTCCAAAAGTGAGTACCCAGCTATTGAGTTGTGCGGAAATGCTTGTGCCCGCTCGTTTTCTTTTATAACCAATTTGTCCGTTACAGCATGTGCAACTTTTCGATGTTTGTACTGCGGTGTGCCGCGGTATGTTCGGCTGCAACATATCTCGAATGGCGGATGAGGAACCGGCATTCGAACGTCAAATGATACACGACGTTAATGGATTAATTCAAGAAACCCTTTCCCAGAATCGCCTTGCAACAGAACTTAATGTTCAGGAGCTGAATACTCCACAATTTGTGTAAGTCTCGTTACCCCTGTGCTTGCTTTGAAGTGGCTCGCGTCTCACCGTCCGTGTTCCTTGCAGGAAAATCCAGGAACATCTCCTGAACGTCGTAACATCAGGCCTGGTGCGCCAGTCTATGCTCAAGGCGGCTGGTGCCGTGCGCTCTCGTAACCAGGCGTAAGTAGATGCACTTTAAGCAGCAGGTTCGCCCTTTTACTATTTTATCAGATGGTTGCAAGTGCTAAGAGACCGGCTCGGTGACCCTGATTTCGAGGTGTGTAACTGAGCGCATCTGAAGTACATATTACATTTGATACGTGAATTGTGATTTTAAATTTATGACTAATATATATGAAACATTTAGATTGAGACGGAGATTGATTTTGAGAGACTGAAGAGAGTGGCCACTGATGGCCAATACAACCTGCTCTTAGAAGCCTGTCGTCATGCTCTCCTGAAGAAACTTCTCATGGTAATGGACTCTCTCGTTTACGCCACCAGTCTCGTTCCCCATTTAGCTTCTTCAACTGTATTTCATATACCCTTTTTTTTATCATCCCTTTTTCCAGGGTCAAGTTATTAAATGCGAGGTTTCGGTATCCCCAGATCTGGAATTCCTAGAAGTGGAGCTCCACGGAACTCCGCGGTCAAAGCCAGAAACGAGATTCTTGGCCGAATCTTGTTTCGAGGGGGCAGCGGCCGTTGTCTATGAAAACCTTCCAGAAATTCTCGCGCAAGATGGGGCCCCTAAATAGCAGCAGCCGGCAAATGTTGCTGGTGCTATTTGTCTACATGGGTGGGGTGTTTTGGCCTGACGAGAAGCCCGTTATTGTTCCAAAGGACATTCTTGAGACGGTGAAGGTTGTCTTGCAGATACCGGATGAATATCAAGTGAGCTTCTGCAACCTAATGCCTTAATTTTACCTCTGTTTCTTATGGTGGAAAATGAAAAGACGTGTCTCTGTTTTTAGACGGTGCAGTCCGAAAGTTCACCACGAGCTAAATCTTTCAACTGCCCACTCTGCGACCGTGCAAATTAGGCGAAACGCTAAGCAGCACCTCGTCTTGCGGTGCCCCAACCGCGACGAAACCAGCGCGGTGACCGGCGGCCATGACAGTGGACATCCCTTCCAAAGATTCATAAGCGTCTACACTCTCATTCCAGGAACGTGACATCACGTTGAAACGAACGTGACAAAATGTCACGTTCGTCCAATGGGCTAGGTTGAAAATCTTACCTCTGGCGTTCAAAAAACGTGAAAAAGTGTCCCAAGTTACCCCCGTTGACGGTTCATTTTGACCTAAAACCACCGCCAACCAAATTTGAGACCGATCGAAAAATATTTAAGGATCGCCACAATGGCTAAAAGTTGAAAAATTTAACGAAATTTGAAAAAAAAAAATACAACTTTAGAGCCCAGCTGCGTTCGGCTCAACCCGTGCACGCCTCGGACGGGCTCAGAGGCGCTCGCTTCATCTTCCCACCTCCTCCCTGAATTTGGCAACAGACTTGATCACTGAGGAGCAAATTCAAAAAGGGCCAGAAGACTTTGAGATGATCCGACCTGACAACATTGCATTGAACGAAGAGGCGTGGGAGCAAGGGGTTGCGCTGCTGCTGCAGCGGGCGACACATCCTGCCAGTGCCTCCGGAGCGCTGCGCACACTCTACAGCCCGTCCTTGAACACGCCATCAAGAACTGCCCCGAAGCCGTGGCCATTCTCGAAAGCGTGCGAGCTGCTTAAGTTACCCTTCGCACTTCAACAGCACGCCGTCTTCTGGCTACTGCAGACCTTCCTGTCCCTTCGCTTGACAATTTGACCTTTTCCGCGCATGGAATTCTGTGTCTGAAACTGTTCTGGAACACGGAACGGAACCGTGGCTTCACTCGTTCTGGAATGGCGAGCACCAAGGCCCCATTCCAAAGGAGCGGTTTGTCTTTGGAACCCTGCGGTTCGCGTTCCGGAGTGGACCGGAACGACACGGTGATAAATGTACGGGCACTGCAGAGTGCTGACAATTTGCACCCTTCACTAGTGGTGGATTATTGGCAGAGCGATAGCGAAGCCCGTTACTCCAGTGCGGTTGAAATGTTTTGATTGTCTGTGTGTCTGTCTGTGTGTGTGCACTACTCCTCCTGAACGGCTCGGCCGATCTGGCTGAGATTTTGCAGGCTTGTTAGATTATGTTCTTGGCTCGGCACACGCGAAATTTCCCTATCCAAGCTCACGTGGTTCAGTTCTCATAGCCGAAAAACACATGGAAAACGGCGAAAAATCGAGTTTTCTGCAGGCAGACCACTTCTGTCTTGTAGAAAGGGGGGTCTGGGGGGCAGCCCCCCAGCCTCGACAAGTTGAATAGTTACATCGGGTATCAAGGCAGGAGAGTTCTTGTCTATCAACTCTATTGTCAAGCTCGCTCCACTCATCCTGTGACTTATAAATGCTTTATCCGAAGAATTGTTTTTGATTTATTTTTGGCTGAGCGACAGCGAAGCCCGCTACTCCAGTGAGGTTGAAAAACTTTTTCTGTGTGAGTGCGTGAGTGTGTGTGCGCACTACTCCTCCAGAACGGCTCGGCCGATCTAACTGATATTTTGCAGACTTATTAGGTATGTTCTTGGCTCGGCACACGCGAAATTTCCCTATCCTAGCTCACGTGGTTCAGTGCTCATAGCCGAAAAACACATGGAAAAACGGCGAAAAATCGAGTTTTCTGCAGGCACATCACTTCTGTCTTGAAGAAAGGGGGTCGGGGGGGGGGGGGGGGGGGAGCCCCCCCGCCCCGACAAGTTACAAGGTAGGTTTACGCCAGACCGCGTCTTGTCGTAACAGGCTTCGCGATGTGTCGCTGCCTGTTTTCCAATCCGCGCCTGGCGTACCTACCTTGGCCTGCGGCGCTAGGCTCCCTTTGGCAGACAATGCTTGTCCATCATCAGTTACTTCAGAACTGTTGCGCTGGGGGCCCCCAGACCCCCCCTTTATTCTAGATAGAGGTGCTTCATCTACAAATTAAAATCTTGACCCCTTTTAACCCTTTTAAATTTTTTCGTGGCTGGGGGGGGTCCGCCCCCCGACCCCCTTTCATCCAGCAGGAGAGGTCTACCGACAGAGAACTCGATTTTTCGCCGTTTTTTAGGTGTTTTTCGGCTATAAAAAAATGAACCACTTGAGTAGGATGGTGAAAATTTTGCGTGTGGGAAAACCCAAAACCCCGCAAAATCTCAGCCAGATCGGGCCCAGCCGTTTCAGGAGGAGTAGTGTACAACCCCACACACACACAGACAGACACACAGACAGACAAAACTTTTCAACCGCACTGGAGTAACAGGCTTCGCTATCGCTCAGCCAAAAAAGTTACAAGGGTCAAGATGGTGTTATCTGTAGATGAAGCAACTCTATCTAGAATGAAGGGGGATCTGGGGGGCGGAGCCTCCCACAAAGAAACAATTTGGAAGTAACCGACGACGGACAAGCCATTGCCTGCCGAAGGCAAGCTAGCGCCGTAGGCCAAGGTAGGTACGCCAGGCGTGGATTGGAGGAACAGGCAGCGAGACATCGCGAGGCCTGTTACGTCAAGACGCGGTCTGGCGTAAACCTACCTTGTTACAGTGTTTAGGAAGCACAGGGGGTATAAGCCTGCATGTGGCTTCTCTAATGCCATAAACGGCATCATAAGTACATGCAGAAACACGATTTTGGCGAACCTGCATTAGACAGAAGCAAATGCTTCGTTCCGTCGATTTCTGGGAAGGTGAGACTTTTGGATCTTTAAAATTCGGCTGAGATTTTTTTTTTAAATTAACAAGGTAGGTTTACGCCAGACCGCGTCTTGTCGTAACAGGCTTCGCGATGTCTCGCTGCCTGTTCCTCCAATCCGCGCCTGGCGTACCTACCTTGGCCTGCGGCGCTAGCCTGCCTTCGGCAGGCAATGCTTGTCCACCGTCGGTTACTTCCAATACCGCCCCCAGACCCCCTTCATTCTGTATAGAGTTGCTTCATCTAGAAATTACATGAACTTGACCTTGTAAATTTTTAACTTGTCGAGGCGGGGGGGGGGGGGGGGCCCCCAGACCCCCTTCCATCAAGACAAAGGGAGATCTGCCTGCAGAAATCTCGATTTTTCGCCGTTTTGTAGTTGTTTTTTGGCTATCAAAACTGAATCAGTGGAGCTAGGATAGTGATATTTTGCGTGTGCCGAGCCAAGAACACATCTAATGAGCCTGGATAGTCTCAGTCAGATCGGCCGAGCCGTTCAGGAGGAGTAGTGCACACACACACGCAGACAGACAGACAGACAGACAGAAAAAACTTTTCAACCGCACTAGAGTAACAGGCTTCGCTATCGCTCAGTCAATTAGGATAACTTTTTGGCTGAGAGATAGCGAAGCCCGTTATTCTAGTGGGGTTGAAAAACTTTTTCTGTCTGCGTGCGTGCGTGTGTGTGTGTGCGCACTACTCCTCCTGAACGGCTCGGCCGATCTCGCTGAGATTTGGCAGGCTTATAAGTATGTTTGTGGCTCGGCACACGCGAAATTTTACTATCCTAGCTCAACTGGCTCAGTCTTTATGGCCGAAAAACACTTCAAAAACGGCGAAAAATCGAGTTCTTTGCAGGCAGATCACTTCTGTCTTGAAGAAAGGGGGGTCAAGATCGAGTTATCTGCAGATAAAGCAACTCTATCTAACGGCACGCAACAAGTTAAAAAAATCGATGACGGACAAGCCATTGCCTGCCGAAGGCAGGCTAGCGCCGCAGGCCCAGGTGCGGATTAGAGAAACAGGCAGCGAGACATCGCGGAGCCCGTTACGACAAGACGCGGTCTGGCGTCAACCTTCCTTGCTGGCTGAGCGATAGCGAAGCCCGTTACTCCAGTGCGGTAGAAAAGTTTTGTCTGTCTGTTTGTCTGAGTGTGTGTGTATGTGTAAATACCGCTTTCTATCTCCATCCCTTCGATCATATTGGTCTAAAAACACTTAAAAATCGGCAGAAAAAAGTCAACTTCATTGGTACTTTCAAATTTTCGTGAAGTTTCGTGTCGTTTCCTACGATTTTGAGGCTGATGATGAAAATAGAACCCATTCGGATCCCCCATCGAAAGTCAAGTCCCATTTGTGTAGATTTTGACAACAAAATGCTACTTTTTGAGTGGATCACGCCCATTTCCACGGACTGCCTAGGACAGCAGCCTGCCGAAGGCAGGTTAGCGCCGCAGGCCATGGTAGGTGTATACGCTAGGCGTGGATGGTCGAAACTAGCGCGGCATCGCGAAGCCTGTTACGACAAGACACGGTCTGGCGTACACCTTGTTTTTCAGTGGTCAAAACCATACGCAGCGCAAGCAGCTAGAGGAAGATCAGCAGCAACAAGATTTGGACCAACAGCAGGAAACTTAGCAGCAACATCAATCTTTACCCTAGACGAAGGCAAAGTCCCGGCCAGCGGGCCATCACCCGGCCAAGTCCAGCCAACACCCGGCCAACACCCGGCCTGGGCCCGGTCAACTCTGGCCTAACCCGGCCTCGGCCAACACCTCGCTATCGCTTGGCCAGCACGCTGTTACAGTTGCTGAAAGGGGGGGGTTATACTTGGCCACAAAGGCGCAGTAGTGGTGAATCTTCTTAGGCAGCGTCACAGTTACATACAAGGGTTGAGAGAGAAAGGGGGAAAAGGGTTGCGATAAGACCAACCGACTTAATTTTTAGTAAGGGCGCCAGGTCACGCCGGAGAATGAATGGAAAGCGACACATCAGTGCGCGTAAGCAAATCAAACCCTGGAGAGACCGTCGGCCGGGCTAACGCAGTACAAGTAAAACAAAACATTTTGAAAAATGCATGTATTGTAGCAATATTTTAGAAGGCAAAGTACAGATACCAACGTGGGGCATGAACCCACATGAAAAACCAACTTGACTAGATTGTAATACAACAAAGGCAAACGGGAAGCCGAGCCGCGGAGCGATTTAATTGAACTAGCATTACAGCAAACCTTTAGAATTCAGAATCACAAGAAAAACACTATCAAATTGCGATAAAATGAAACAAGTCTAATAGGCTGCGAGAAAGAACAAATTTACAAAATAATCACGTGTAAAGAACCGCGACCCGGCCGACTAATTGAAAATACTGACTTTACGTTGATTAAATTTTACAGAGTACGGGACGCAAAATCGACAAAAAACTGAGCGACAGAATAATAGCGTAACTCGCGTACTAAAAATTACAACGACAGTAGAACGCACAAAAACAAGGCGTGACAATCAATAGGCCTAATTACAAACGATACGCGTCGTCGAGCAATCAAAAGTACAGAGTACTAGCAAGAATTGTACAATATAGACGTAACAGCCGCGGACGGCGTAGCACGTAAACAAACGCAGACGACACGCTCGAATCACAGTCGCGAAAACTAGCAAGAGGCGTTGGTACAATACATACAATCGAAACAAAACAAAACCCTTGGCCAAGGAAATAAGAAAATATAAGAGTGCACTCACCAAAACAGCGGACTTCATGAAGATTACCAGTGTCGCGGGGCGTCCCCCGGACACATGCACACACACACTACATTATTTACAAGGTAACCGTCAGGCACTGGTTACAGAAATAAAGGTCAAACGCCGAAGCGAGACCACACAAAACACTAGTCACATGGTGACGTCACTTGGCTTCACAGCCTCAACACTTCAACACTTTCACAGGCACAACATCGGACGACGGCGAGGCGTGGGCGGCGCGACGGACACCGGGAGACGTCCACAGTGTACGCGCAGAGCGGCGTCGACGGCGAGGGGCACCGCGACAGCGAGGCGCTTGGCGACGGCCATCGTGGTGTAGTCAAACAAGCAGCGGCGGTGGCAGGGGCATTCCAGGGCAGTTAGCCAGACATGGCGAAAGGGCAAAGCCCGTGCACTTGGAGCCCTTGCGGGCTTCTTGGCGATGGTCGTCGACGGCGAGGTGCTCATGGCGACACGGGGTTTGACGGCCACGTGGAGCGAACCGGGGTCTCGTTGACGGCGCGACGCTCGGCTCGTGTGTACACTTGTCTGCGCGACGGTTCCCAGCTCAACCCGTGGTAACGGGATAGGCGGTTTCCGGTTGGCTACAGAGGGCGCCAGTTCAAATCGTCGAACTATTCTACAAGATGACAACTGTACGGCACTGAAGTAAATGACAGCTTTGATACGGTTTGCACCAGTATTTCGACGATAAATAAAGACTTTTAGTATGGAAAAAGAATTTCTATCATTGACATAAACTCTCTGACCCGAAAACACACCTCTCAAACAAAAAATATTATTGGGTTTTTATCACGTAGTTTGGTATTGAAGGGGGCGCTCCCGCGGCAAAATTCGTCTGGCAGACGACGAGCAGAAGTCATTGTTTACATCCAACTCACGTGTTTGTGACGTGCGCTTTAAATTAGTGTTTAATTGATTTTGTACTTTGAATCTTTTTTGATTTAAAGTGTTTCACGATGGCACCACTCAGGTGTTGTGCCAAAGACTGTGGCACCGTGTCTGACACGTCAGATCCAAATAACATCAGAATGTTCAAATTCCCTGTGGACATTGACAGGTGATGGGTTAAGGAAACACTTTTTAAAAACTATTTTAAATTGAAGAATGTTGGGATATTTCAAATGAGAAAAGCTTGAATTAAACCTAAACACTTAACATAATCTGTTTAAAAATGATTGTTTACAAAACTTAAATTTTATTGGAGAAACGAATTCAAATTTAAGTGTGCGAACTGACAAGTTACAAAACTTTCAGGTGCAAGGAGTGGGTTAAAAATTCTGGAAATGCAGAACTGCTCAAAATACCAACTTCCAGACTTTCTGAGTGCAGACGCCTCTGTGCTCTCCACTTTGAAGACAAGCACTACTTCAACAAGTTTAAAAACACTCTGCACAGGCATGCTGTCCCAACAATTTTTGATAGGGAACCTTTGTGTGAAGATGAGATGCAGGATTACCCAGTGACAGAACAAGGAAACGGTAAATATTTGTACAAAATTATTATTACTATCTTGAAAGAAGAGCATTACAAAATACAGTTCTATTATTACAGAGACAAAGAGGGTTTTCAAAAGGTCTTCAGATCATCTGCCCAATGAAGGTATGCCCTTATTTTCTAGTGACTAAATAATGACAGCAAAATTCACACATCTGACTCTCTTTCAGGTAACCAATGTAACAAGGTCTTGGTTGTAGTGAGGGAACCATCCCCCGCTCCACTCACTGCAGAAAAAACACCCCCACACAGTTTTCCCTCTTTGGTTCACCCAACATGCACCCCTCCAATGGAAGAGCCAAGGGTGGAGCCACAACAGATACCCACACCGGAACTGAAAACACCACCTAAGAGTAAGAATATGGAATATACAGTCTACGGATTATTTTATAATAATAAATTGGACATTAATTAATGGAGCCATAATCCTTTGATTTTACAGAAACTTCCAGAATGACTCAGGCGAAAATAGCCAGAGAGGCTGGTGTCAAGACCAATGAATTAACACCAAGAAAAAAGTCACTGATCCAAATGGCCCAAGGCTATTATCAGAAAGGCCTCCTTGCCCGCCGCCGACTAAAATATTCAGCAAGTATCACTACACAGAATCTCATTAACAACAAGGTTGAGAATAAAATGAGAGAAATGCCGTGGTCTTCAGGTGCTCGGCTTATTCTTGAAAGCGAGCAAAGAAATTTTGACAAGCACCCAAATGTGAGGACATGGACAGTTGAAGAAAAGTGCTTCTACCTGGGCCTATACAAAAGGGGCCCCAAGGCGTATAGGTACTATAGGAACCATGTAGTAAGTCCATGTGAGAAGACACTGAAAAACGTCTTGTCTTCAATCAAGCTGGATCCTGGTATTTCTCCATTTTTAATGAGTGTCCTGAAAAAAAAAATTGAAGGTTTCAATGAACAAGAAAAGGCAGCTGTGCTCCTTTTTGATGAAATTTACACCAATTCCAATCTCCACTACAATCCTCTGACAGACTTGATTGAGGGCTATGAGGATTATGGCGAAAAAGGAAGGACTGACCGTGAAGCAAACCATGTCCTTGTCTTTATGGTTCGAGGGCTACAGGGAGATTGGAAAATGCCGGTGAGAAAAAAAAGCCATTTAAAAAAATCACGTTTTGATTTCACACAATGTTTCACTGCAGGAAATAACCACAACAAAAGTACACAAATTTCTGGCAAATTTTTTATCAGGAATTTAGTGTACTTTTCAAGTACAACAATTGTTGTACAAAGAACAATGGAACCGGCATGAGGATTGCTGTGCAGTCCAGGGCTCGTTGTGGTTTGTACAATTCTCATTGTACTTTCTACAACCCCTGTTGTGCTTTTATTGTACAGTTTCTGTTGTACTACTTTTGTTGTACTATATACACTTTTTCTTGCAGTGTTACACCTCACATGTGAAATACTGTGACAGTGTGAACAACAATTCCACATTTTAAATACCTTTTAATTTTTCTTTCTCTTTCAGGTGGCTTACTTTGCTGTTAATGGGACGTCTCCATCAGACATGTTGGCTTCATTAATTAAAGAAGTTATAAGGGAGCTCAGGAAACTTGGCCTTCAGGTGGTTGCCAGTGTCTCTGATCAAGGGGCGACAAATCAGGGTGCTATCAACGAGCTCAGAAGCCAATGTGAAGAGGGCAAACTTGATCCAGTCTACAAAGTTGATGATGAGCGGGTTGTGCATTTGTATGATATTCCTCATGTCATGAAGAGCATGAGGAATAATCTCCTGTCTTCAGATCTGGAAGACGAGCTGCAACAAATAGTGAGGTGGTCTTACATCATTGAATTCTTTAAGTTAGATGAGGGAATGTGCAAAACGTCTAAATTACAATATTCACACCTGTGCCCAATGGGAAGAAACAAGATGCGGGTGGATCTTGCTGCACAGACCTTTAGTGAGACCACTGGGTGTGGAATGAAAACGTTTCATATGCTCACCCAAGGCACCAAGCTGGTTGGAGCAGAACCCACAATTGAGTTTATTCTTACAATGGACCAGCTATTTGATTCCATGAATGGCCCTGGTAGGAAAGACGCTCCGAAGGCAAAGCGCCAAAATGTAACTGAGGACTCTTTCCACCATGCCTTCTGGAGAGAAATGATCCCAAAGATTGAAAAGTGGGTCTTCATAAGAAAATCATCAGGAGTAAGGCACATACCACCCTGTCTAAAGGGCCTAATTGACAACCTTCGGGGACTGGAGTGGATCTGGAAAGTAGTTAAAAAATTAGGTTTCACCAGTCTCAAATTACGGAATTTAAATCAGGATCCACTTGAAAATTACTTTGGCCAGATTCGACAGTCATGCGGAAGTAATTCAGACCCCACATTGGCTCAGTTTGTTGGTGCGATGAAAGTGTGCCTGGTTCAGCAAATTACAAGTGGCCGCAACCAAAATTGTGAAGATGATGGGGCATCATTCCTGGCAGACTTTGGAGCCTTAATAAATGAATGGTCGGTGCCAACAACAAGAGCCGAAGTCACCCCCACTCTCATCAGAGGATGTAGGCCTGAAGAAATTAATAATACATTGGTTAACAAGCTAACAAGACAAGCACCATCTCTCAACTGTGCCACAATGTGCACAAAAATTCTTGCAGCCACAGAGAGGTGTAAAAATTGTTACCGTTTTTTGAGCTCAAATGAAGATTCGACCGATTTCACTCTCCAGCTGATGCTGGAGAAAACTTCAGGGTTGGATAAACCTTCCCCCTATTTCACCAACTTCTACTTAACTGCGCAAAAAATTGTAGCACAGAAATGGAATGAAATAGGGTGGAAACAAAATTTGGTGAAAAACATTAAGTACCTCCTCTCTGAAGAAACGTCCCTGCTGGAGTGGGTCGACTGTGAAATACACAGCGACTTGGTCCAAGAGCTTCTTTTACATTTGTCTGCCACACGGATTGTCCAATTAAAATGTTCTGCATTCAACACCTCCATTAAGGAACAGAAAGTTAGGAGAACCAGACAAGCAGAGATGAGCAAGAAGTCTCAAAATGTAGCAGAGGACTTCGGAATTGAGGCAATTGATCCAAGAGACTTCTCCATTCTGACTGGTTTACCAGGTGAATGCAACAAAACTCATCATAAATTAATAAGCATCATACATTTTTAACTTGACATTTCCCCTGATCAGAATCGGCACTCCTATTTCATCTTCATTTCTATTCATTTTGGCCATCTTCAACATACGACATTACATTTGAATTGAGATAAGTGATAATGATGCTATGCTTCTAAAATTTTATCTTTAGCCACTTAATCTAATTCTTTTTTTCTTTCTTAGGTATTGATGGAAATGTGTTGAAGAAACTTCAATCCCACAATCCACTGCTGACCAGCAAACAGAATTTGGACAATGGTAGATAAATTAAAAAAAAAAAAAAAAACATTTGTGCACCGACTCTGAACAAAATCTGTTGAATTAATTAATTTTAATTTTGACAGCTCTGCATCATGAGGAAAATGGAGAAAGTGAACTTGTGCAGCAAAATGAACAGCTGGATGATCCATCCATTCCAATAGGTAAGTACTGACCTTTAAAAAAACGGACAACAGTTTTAAAATTATCCTGGCCTCTCTGTGGTTGTCCACCTTCTCTTCAAATCGTCGAAGTGAAGCAGTATTGGTTGCTGATGCAGCTGCTGTAAAAATGAACAAAATTTAATCAATTTTTTTTTATAGCGGATGCTAGCACAGAGACTGCATCAGAAATTGTGCTGAGTACTTGTAAGTAATTAAATTATTTCCAACACTTATAACTTGAATCAATTCAATCACAGAAAACTTACTTCATTTTCATTTAATTGGCAGTTGGCGATGAGTTCTCTCTACTGGATGCTTTTGAAGCAGTTGCGACACCATCAGATCTGTCACCAAATCCTGTGTCAGAGCCATCGACATCCTCCATCCTCCATCCTCCATCCACATCCTCCAAACCACCATCATCTTCACATGCACCTGTGCCGTCATCTCTTAAAATGCTTCAAGGTAAGAAAACTGCAATCAAACAAAAATATCATTTCGACAGTGATGAGTACTGATAACAAATTCCATCCTTTGTTTTATTAATGCAGATCAAGCAAATACAAGCAACAACGAAATTGACAGATTAGAGGAGACTGTGCGCCAAGGAAAAGTAAGAATTATTCTTTTATTTTCATGTGAAACAAATTAACAGCGCACTACTGATACTTCACTATTGCGGTCCGCAGGCACAAAAGTTAACCTTACCACAGCTGAAAGCAGTGTTGAAAGCACGAGGAGTCAAGGGTTACTCAAGACTGAACAAAGAAGGCCTAGTGAAACTCGTAAATAAATGCTAAAATCAGGAAACCTCGTTTTTTGTTTGCTTTTTATTCATTTTCTAAGCCGACAATACCCTTTCCATTAAACACGAGGAAACCAATACTCACATAACTCCGATCTAGTAGCAGCAGCATTACAATACGGGGACGCGGGGGGCGGCCGGAAATACATTTATAGCACCTTCCTCAAACTTCAAATTTAAAGTGTCCGGTCACCAGTGATGCCAACCAGGTGGTGCTTAACAGTGTTGAAATTTCGTGCCGGACAGTTGCCACCTTGTAGAATGATGTTCTTGTTTTATGTTGTTGTTGAGCTCCAAGCGCCCTAGCGGAAAGGCTGGGAGTTACCACGGGTTGACCTAGACCGGAAGCCAGCGACTGAACGGGAGAAACAAAAGAGCGTCGCGAGGCTGTGCTGAGCGGTGGAAGGGGTCGAAAGCGGCGGAGTGGGGGTGAAGGCGGCGCGCGAGGAACGGTTAGGGGACCACAAATGGGCGCAGCGCAGGTCCCCTTCCGAGCGCCGCCCGAAGTCCCCCCGCCGAGCGCTGCTGGCGCCCTCAGACGGAGCGCATGCGCACTACGCACGGACCGTGCGTGAGTGACCGCGCCGCGCCACACGCCATTTTACTTTTTGTTGGACGTTGTCTGTGTTATTGTGTGTGCGTCTCCCGCTGCCGGCGTCTGCTGTTATTATTGTAACGTTTCATCTTTTGTAAGTATGCGTGTCTTGCTTTCATCTAAGTGAGATTTGCTTCTTTTATATGGATTGCCGGTGGAAATACTAATGGACGTGTCTTATTCTCAGCATTCGTACTGACCCGGCTTTGACCATAATGTTGTGTAACGTTTGTGGAAAGGATTTTAATGACGCATCTAATTTGAGAAGACGTAAATTGACTCACAATGCGGGAGAGAAATCTTTTAAATGTGAACTATGCGACAAGGCCTTCGCTCGATCTGACCATCTGAAGAAACATGTCGGAGCTATGCACGTGTTGAGGTTAGCTCTCTACAGGTTCCTCACGAATAATATCTGTTGTGTTGCTGACTTGGGCCTTTGTGCCTCAAAAGTAATTGGCTGAGCGATAGCGAAGCCTGTTACTCCATTGGGGTTGAAAAGTTTTTCCTGTCTGTCTGTCTGTCCGTCTGTGTGTGTGTGTGTGTGTGTGTGTCCGCACTACTCCACCTGAACGGCTCGGCCGATCCCGGTGAGATTTTGCTCACTTTTTGGGCATGTCCTTGGCTCGGCACACGCGAAATTTCACTATCCTAGCTCAACTGGTTCAGTTTTCTTAGCAGAATAACACCTAAAAGACGGCGAAAAATCGAGTTTTCTGCAGGCAGATCAGCCCCGACAAGTTAAAAAGTTACAAGGGATCTAGAATGAAGGGCGGTCTGGGGGCGGAGCCCCCCAGCATGCATCAAGTTAGAAGTAACCGACGATGGACGAGCCATTGCCTGCCGAAGGCAGGCTAGCGCCGCAGGCCAAGGTAGGTACGCCAGGCGCGCACTGCGAGAAAAGATCACGGTAAATCCTGTACTGATTACTCCAGACTTCACCGTACTTTTTTTCACAGGCAAAACCGTCGTTTTTTTTACAGGCAATACCGTTCTTTTTTAACAGGCAACACCGTACTTTTTTACAAGGAATCCCGTACTTTTTTACCCGGCAATCCCGTACTTTTAATACCTATCAAAAACTGCTATAATTTATTTCAGTCGATCGACCCTCGTTTTTCAAGATTCTGATGTACATAACTGCTGAAGTCGGACTCCTGGACCCCCCTTCCGACCACTCGTTGAAAAGGTCTTGACGAGACCGATCGAAAGGTGCAATAAAATTTTTCAGTCGGTCGACCCCCTTTTTTCAAGATCCTGATATGGACAATTCTTGGGAGCGGCCTTTGTTGGGACCAGATCTGGTCTTTCCTACGGGATGCACTGTCCGAAAGAACGGTAACGACTGTTAAAAAACTACGGAATATTTTGTAAAACAAGTACGGAAAATACTGTAGACTGTACGGTGGATACTGGTTTTTGAAGTACGGTAAAGTTTGGCAAAAAAATTATCCAGGATTTACCGTCATTTTTTCTCAGAGTGCGGATTGGAGGAACAGGCAGCGAGACATCGCGAAGCCTGTTACGACAAGACGCGGTCTGGCGTAAACCTACCTTGTTTATCTCGTAGGGTTTTGTTCGTCGCTGATGTCAAGTGCGACGTAAGGTGTATTGTGGCTGGAGTCCCAATAGGTGTGGTTCTACATGACTTGGACTTGGCACGGTAAGTATATTAATGCAAATTAAAAACTGGAACTGTATTCCTGTTTCTCGCTTATCCTCCTTCTTTATTTCTTCCACAGGGACGGAGTCCATGCCAACAATAAAGGCTTCAGACTCATTGACAGGAAACGTCATGACTGCTCTTAAACTTAATTAGTATGGATGCCATTTTATACTGTGCAAATTTTGTAGCCTATAGGGTTTGAAATTTCTTGTCAGGATTTTGTTTTGAAACTGTAGATATGTGACTCCTCTGCTTTCATGCCAGAACTTTGTTTTTAAAATTACACCATAGTGACAATTTGTACTGACTTATGATTGTCAACTTTTGAATCAAAGTTTTTTCCAGTTCATAGAATGTTATGAGTGCCTCAGTAAGTAAATTCAGATTTTCATTCATTCTCACTTAATTAGTATCGATGTCAATTTATGCTGTGCAAATTTTGTAGTCTATAGGGTTTGAAATTTCTTGTCACGACTTTGTTTGGAAACTGTGGACATGTGACTCCTCTGCTTTCACGCCAGAAATTTGTTTTTAAAATTACACCATAATGACAATTTGTACTGACTTATGATTGTCAACTTTTGAATCAAAGTTTTTTCCAGTTCATAGAATGTTATGAGTGCCTCAGATTAGTAAATTCAGATTTTCATTCATTCTCACTTAATTAGTAGGGTGCCGCGAAAAACACTTTTTTCTGAAATTGATATCGGCTCGGGTGGCAAAGTGTTCTCTCAGGGGCCAATATGAACGGTTTTAAATATCACCCCGATCGGATAATATCTTCAGCCCCCACAACGGCCTTGAAAATCGGAAAAATGGTTAAAAACGCCTTGTGGGTAGGCAATTTGTTTGCACGCTTCCGGCCACTTTCAGGCATGTCCTTAGGCGCAAAAAGGGGGTCCCCCTCAGCCTAAAATAAATTTGTGGACAACCTCACTTAATGATTAATACCAGTTTCTGCAAAGTTAACGCATGATATTTAACAATTCTGTCATGATTTGCCTGCAAATTCCCACGTATGTCAGTTTCGCCAATTTCGGCCGTCTTTTTCTCCGATCTGACTTGCTTCCTGAGGTCAGAAGGGTCGATTTAAGGGGGGTTCATTTTGGGTCGAAAATCGCTAGGACGCTCCGTTTGGCGGGAAAATTGGGTCAAAATAAGCGAAATTGCAGAAAAATTGAATAATTTGACCCAATTTTCCCGCCAAACGGAGCGTCCTAGCGATTTTTGACCCAAAATGAACCCCCCCCTAAATCGACCCTTCTGATCTCAGGAAGCAAGTCAGATTGGAGAAAAAGACGGCCGAAATTGGCGAAATTGACATACGTGGGAATTTGCAGGCAAATTATGACAGAATTGTTAAATATCATGCGTTAACTTTACAGAAACTGGTATTAAACATTGAGTGAGGTTGTCCACAAATTTATTTTAGGCAAAGGGGGGCCCCCTTTTCGACTTTTGCGCCAAAGGGACATGCCTGAAAGTGGCCGGAAGCGTGCAAACAAATTGCCTACCCACAAGGCGTTTTAACCTTCCGATTTTCAAGGCCGTTGTGGGGGCTGAAGATATTATCCGATCGGGGTGATATTTAAAACCGTTCATATTGGCCCCTGAGAGAACACTTTGCCACCCGAGCCGATATCAATTTCAGAAAAAAGTGTTTTTCGCGGCACCCTATTAATTAGTATGGATGTCACTTTATACTGTGCAAATTTTGTAGCCTATAGGGTTTGAAATTTCTTGTCACGATTTTGTTTGGAAACTGTGGACATGTGACTCTTCTGCTTTCGCGCCAGAAATTTGTTTTAAAATTACACCATAGTGACAATTTGTACTGACTTGTCAACTTTGAATCAAAGTTTTTCCAGTTCATAGAATGGTTTTGAGTACCACAGATTAGTAAATCATTTGCAAGTGTTACATACTTTTATACTACAAGCGGACCACCATTTGTCAAATATATTGAGATTGAATTATACATTGTGTCAGTGTGGATCCTGACTTCTTTCGACTTCTTTCGACCTCTGACTTCCGGTCTGAATTTCCTCCGAAGTACTCTACTGCAGGGGTCCGGAACGGAGCCTTCTCCGTTCCAAAATCCACGAGTTCCCCGTTCCGTTCCGGATCCGAATGCGGAACACGTTGTATTCTTTTGGAACCGCTCCGGCAACGGATCTACCTGACTGTGTACCACTCGGACCCGGTCTGCGGACCATTTTAGCTCCGTTCCGCGCTCGGACCCGTTCCACGGACCAGATCACTCTGTTCCACTCGGACCGGACCCGATCCGCGGACGAATAAGACGAGTCCGTTCCGCTCGGACCCGGTCCGTGCGCAAGGTCGCTCTGTTCCGCTCGGAACCAAAACGGCAATGAATCGGCTGATTTGATCGACCTGTTGATTACGGAAGACTAGGGCATCCGCTTTCTGCTCTTCAAAATACAAATCTTATCTGAGTCAAAGGCGGTGAACAATGCCATCGTGATGTCAGACGATGCGACCGCCTCGTCTGAGCCATCGTTGACTACTCATGCCAGCGAGCGACCCCGCGGGGCGCACCTGCTGGACGTTCATTAGAGCGCTCAGACCAGGCAAAATGGCAAAGTACCTCAAAACGCGAGGGTAGCGCCGCGAAACGACACTAGCGCCATCTAGCGGGCCGCCAAGAACGGGGAGAATCCAACAAAATGACTTGATAGAGCGACAGCCAGCCGTCGCAAATCCATCGGAAGCTGCACGACGTTGCCGTGCTGCTGGGAAGCGGCAACACTGCCCGTGAAAATGAAGTGGAACGTGGATCAAACGCTGAACGCACTCTAGAGTTCTTACGGATCACTTCATCCGTATTACAAAGGAATTCATCCGTACCTTACAAACATTTTTGCGCAAGCGTAATACGGATAGCCTGATTTGTAACTTACGGATGGCTTTGTCCGTAACAGATGTAGCTTTGTAACTACGGATAGTCTTACAGAATCCAAAGGAATTGCATTCATCGACACTCGTTAAACAAACAGAATTCATAAATTACTCGTTGCCATACTGAGCGGAAACAGATAAGCAGTATATTATACTTTTTAATGCCAATTATCTTTTTTATGCACTAGCTAGCACTTTTACTTTTATTTGGCACATAATAGAGCTATTGATTGAGTTACTTGCTGATACGATAGACACTCTTGGCTAACGGTGGAGCAGGGCCACAGCAGAAAAAGGTGTACTTACCGCCCAAATTTGGTGTTGATTATGAAATCACTGCATTTCAATAATCATACTGAGCAACTGTTCAATCTAACCAACCAGTTATTGTGGGCAGTTCCACAAAACATTCTACCATACTCAAGTTATACTGTAAATGTTTTCTTTTGAAGTTGGTGGGCTGGTGAGGTTATACTGTCTGCTGATCTGATACCATATGCTGGAAGAACCGAGTGACAACAAAAATCACATGCACTGACTTCTTCAGTGTATGCAAACAATGCCATCCTTGCTGGACTTTGGGGTGAGGCACCATCGCTGACACCAATTGCGAAGGCCTTAATTGTGCCTAAAATCGGCAGCAAAAACAGCGGAGCGGAGTGTTTTCATTTTTTCTAAACACCGTCCCGCTAAACTTTTCATACGTGAAAGTATGAGAAATCCAACATTCACAGTCACCCCTTTGTGTCTGTTTAGATTAACCTCGTTCAGGTTGGTTTAAAATCAGTAACTACGATGATTTACAAGTTTCTGGTTCATAAAAGTTATTAATTCACTTATTCTTTGAGAAGTGATGCTTGTGTCTGCGAAAACTGGACGGCTGTCAGTCATGTTAACACACACTTATCTGCTGTGGAAGATTGGAGATGTTGGGGGTGCTTTTATTATCACAGGTAAATTCTCTGCTTCCCAACAACATACATTTATAAATATAACTATACTTTTGTATATATTTCAATTCTTTATTCAATAAAAATGTTAAGTGAGGTTTCTTAGAGTGTCATTTAATAACTGTTGGACTACGGCCAAAATGGCACTTAGAAGATTTTAGTTTGGATAATCAATAGGTGAATGATGCAATATACAGGAAAAGTACTATTCTTAGTTTGAAAACTAATGAAACTATATTGCACCTTACTCGCGCTGCTCGCTGGGGGCTCCGCCCCCAGACCCCCGCATGTGTGGGGCGCGTGCCGAAGTATTTTCAGTACGTCCAAGGTGACCAAAGGCAAATTTTCCAAGGAAGTAAATGTACTGCTTCTTTGAAAGGTCTCTTTAACAACTTTTGACCATATAATTAAGCTACTTTTACTGCCCAAATAGATAGCTTTTATTGCATTGGCTACTGTGGCAGTCAATGGGTGCACACAAGGTCCGGAAAATATTGAAGACTGCTTTGACAAGGATAGAGGTGAATGGAAAAAACCGAAAGTCTCTACGACCACCCCTTGACCCCAAACATTTCTATGAGTGAGTCAGTCAGTCAGTGTCAGTCGGATTGCCGGTGACGGGACCCGATTGCGGCACAGTTTCGGAAATGTCTCGACCAGACCTGCCGATAGAGCGAATAAAAATTTTCAGTCGGTCGGTCCCCTTTTTTAAAGATTGAGTGGATTTTGTTGATTTAAGGCCTTTTTAATCGTTTTGAGAATGTTGCCGGTGACGAGGACCCGATTGTGGCATAGTTTCGGAAATGTCTCGACCAGGCCTACCGATGGGGCGAATAAAAATTTTTAGTCGGTCGGTCCCCTTTTTTGAAGATTGAGTGGATTTTGTTGAATTTAGGCCTATTTAATCGTTTTTGAAGATGTTGCCGGTGACGGGGACCCGATTGCGGCACAGTTTCGGAAATGTCTCGACCAGACCTACCGATAGAGCGAATAAAAATTTTTAGTCGGTTGGTCCCTTTTTTTGAAGATTGAGTGGATTTTGTTGAATTTAGGCCTATTTTATCGTTTTCAGGATGTTGCCGGTGACGGGGACCCGATTGCGGCACAGTTTCGGAAATGTCTCGACCAGACCTGCCGATAGAGCGAATAAAAATTTTCAGTCGGTCGGTCCCCTTTTTTAAAGATTGAGTGGATTTGGTTAATTTAAGGCCTTTTTAATCGTTTTGAGAATGTTGCCGGTGACGAGGACCCGATTGTGGCATAGTTTCGGAAATGTCTCGACCAGGCCTACCGATGGGACGAATAAAAATTTTTAGTCGGTCGGTCCCCTTTTTTTGAAGATTGAGTGGATTTTGTTGAATTTAGGCCTATTTTATCGTTTTCAGGATGTTGCCGGTGACGGGGACCCGATTGCGGCACACTTTCGGAAATGTTTCGACCAGACCTACCAATAGGGCGAATAAAAATTTTCAGTCGGTCGGTCCCCTTTTATGAAGATTGAGTGGATTTTGTTGAATTTTGGCCTATTTTATCGTTTTTGAGGATGTTGCCGGTGACGGGGACCCGATTGCGGCACAGTTTCGGAAATGTCTCGACCAGACCTGCCGATGGGGCGAATAAAAATTTTTAGTCGGTTGGTCCCTTTTTTTGAAGATTGAGTGGATTTTGTTGAATTTAGGCCTATTTAATCGTTTTGAGGATGTTGCCGGTGACGGGGACCCGATTGCGGCACAGTTTCGGAAATGTCTCGACCAGACCTACCGATGGGGCGAATAAAAATTTTTAGTCGGTCGGTCCCCTTTTTTGAAGATTGAGTGGATTTTGTTGAATTTAGGCCTATTTAATCGTTTTTGAGGATGTTGCCGGTGACGGGGACCCGATTGCGGCACAGTTTCGGAAATGTCTCGACCAGACCTATCCCCGGGTGGAAGGATCTGCAGTTAAAACTATATGACAAAACAGGAGTTTTTCTGTTGTAAAATGTATTGTTTTAAGTGAAAAAAAATTTAAAAAATTAAGAAGTTAAAA
This sequence comes from Thrips palmi, assembly GCF_012932325.1. Taxonomy (NCBI): domain Eukaryota; kingdom Metazoa; phylum Arthropoda; class Insecta; order Thysanoptera; family Thripidae; genus Thrips; species Thrips palmi. Next base: position 1,564,697 of record NW_023144623.1, read on the forward strand.
GTAACTTCTAAGAGAAAAAAAATTGCAGTTAAACTGTAGTTAACTGCAGTAAAACTGCAGTTTAACTATGCAAAAACTACCAGTTATTTGGAACAACTATAGTTTCTCCCTCATTTTCGTGCTAGTTAAACTGCAGTCAAACTGCAGTTCAACCTTAGTTTCGAACAACTTAAAAGCCATTTGAAATAACTAGAAAGAGAGTAGTGATGGTTCAGTTTCCGAAAAGAGAGTGAAAATTCAAAAGAGAGCGTCAGCCCTGCTATCAAGTTGCCACCTTAGGTGTTTTGAACCTAAGGTGTTGGTGAGTGGAGTCACCTCCTCTCGGAGTTGATCACTCGTAAAAAATATACTTCGCATCGAGGACTGATGCACATGGGGGCACAGCGATCGGAGCCTAACCAAACTACGACCCGTAGCCGTACGCGAGAGGAAAGTTGTACTCAAAGTTATTTCCCTAATATTCCACCAATCGAGGTCAATCCTTTTGTGGTAGAGTCATAGCATCTCAAATATTTGCCCTGCACAGAGTTTGATCCAAAAATATTCCTCTGATCGGCTGCAAGAACACTTTTAACTCGAAGACGTAAATGATGCGACACTAGCGCCACCTAGCGGATGATGCACTAAGTGTCCATTTTTGCGGTAGCCAATATGTTTTGCTCCAACTTCACTCAACGAAAGTGTTATTTAATACTACTAGCATGTAATATAATGTTTATTTTAAAAAGGATATATGAAGGACTTAACAGAATTACTTTGATTTAGATTTAATGAGAAAAATTCAAAACTAAGAATTTTTCTACATCTTTTAAACTACAAGCAATTTTAGAGTAATCCTATGTAAAGTTGTAGTCCTCTTCATGACAAACTTGCATTTTATGACCAATTTTAATTTTTAACTGTCAGTATAAAAAATGTAAGCGCAAAATATTTTGGACCTTTGCGACAAGTCAGTTTACGTAAACTTGTCGCAGACTTTGGGTTACTTTGTCTCTTTAGGGAGGCTAACTTTAAAAAAGGGGAAACTTGCATAAATTTTTAAACAGCGAACAACTATACCATTTAAAGTAAAGCCAACTGTATTAAGTATAAACCTTAAACGTTTGGTTTCAACCTGTTACTTTTTTTAAAGGGAGACGACAAAAAATTCAACGTAAACCTCAACTGCTTTAAAAGCAATGAAGCAGCCACTGTAATTCTGAGTTCCCCTAGTGGTATGTAACTTTTGCTTGATACAACTAGAAGATTGCATAGGAAGTATGGAAACGTACTAGTTTTGAGACATAACTATCAACGTTAGTATGTCGATAAGAGAATATGTTTAAAATACATACTAAGTACGGAAACATACTAGATGAGAGACAGTTTTTGAATATTTATTTTCAGCAGTCGCTTTACTTCCAGAAATGGATATTAAGTAAATTGTAACTAAAACTTAAACCGAACCTCCAACTGAACTTCAAATCAACACTAAAACTACATTGTACACTGACAGAAAACTACAATTTCAACTGCAAAGTGGAATTGTATTTAGTCTTCAGTTTCTTTTTAAAACTAACTTTAGTTCGGGAACTGCAGTTTTGGTACTGTAGTTGAAACTACAGTTTAACTAAAGATCCTTCCTCCCGGGTCGATGGGGCGAATAAAAATTTTTAGTCGGTCGGTCCCCTTTTTTGAAGATTGAGTGGATTTTGTTGAATTTAGGCCTATTTAATCGTTTTTGAGGATGTTGCCGGTGACGGAGACCCGATTGCGGCACAGTTTTGGAAATGTCTCGACCAGACCTACCGATAGGGCGAATAAAAATTTTTAGTCGGTCGGTCCCCTTTTTTGAAGATTGAGTAGGTTTGCTCGGAAACGGTGAGAAATTTGTTCCCCTTTTTTGTAGATAAAGTAGGTTTTCTCGGAAACGGTAAGGAATTTTCAACTTTTAAGATTTTTCCCAATTTTCCCATAAAATTTGGAATTGAATGGAAAAAACCGCAAGTCTCTACGACCACTCCTTCACCCCAAACATTTCTATGAGTGAGTCAGTGAGTCAGTCGGATTGGGGCTTTATAGGTTCTTGATTAGTCTTCATATTGAAGTTAAGTTGATGTTAGTATGGATTGGTAGGTTCAGATCAGGATTACGGACAAGTTGAGTTGATAATACGGATGGGTTTAGTAGCCGTAATTATGGATCAATAGTTGTGTTTGTATTTACGGATAATTTTGTCCGTACAGAAATTCTCAAAACCTGAAGATGCTTTTTATCCGTAATACAGATGTCAAACTCCGTAATATGGACAAGCCCATCCGTAATTACAATGAATCAATTTTGTCCGTAGCTTACGGTGATGACTTATCCGTAAGAACTCTAGAGTGCGGGCCGGTTCCGCCGACTGTTCCGGAACACGGAACCGGAACCGTGGTTGCACTCGTTCCGGAACGGCGAGATGGAACCACGGCCCCGTTCCTTCATATGAGCGTTCCATTTGGAACCGAGCGGTTCTCGCTCCGCTGTGGAATGGAACGACACAGCGATTGCAACGTGTCGTTCGATCACGGAACGTGGAACGGAATTCGAGAAGCCCCGTTCTGGACCCCTGCCCTACTGACGCAGTGTCGGCCGAAACTTTAGCTCGCGGCTGTCTGCACTCAAGACTCCTTACGGACACCATGTATCCGCAATACGGACGGTTTTGTGCAAGCGTAATTACGGATGGATTTTGGTTGTAATACGGATGATTTTATCCGTAATACAAAGGTTTTCGTGTCCGTAACATACAGACGAAAATATCCGTATGGTACGGACGTAAAACTCTTTGTAATACGGATGATTTCATCCGTATTACAAGCAAAATCTATCCGTAATTGCAATTGCACAAAAATGTCCGCAATACAGATAGGATGTATCCGTAAGAAGTTTAGTGTGATGAACGTTGAAGAAAGCGGTTCAGCTTCCAACCATCCACACACATGCGTTGTAAATCATTTGTAAACAACCTATACGTTGCATAAGGGTTTGCTATCACTGATGAACCAGAAGCATTAATGCTATTCCCTGTAAAAGCGAAAATGATGAACGCCCCTGGAAGGGCGTGAATCGTTAATGCCATTGAAAGGGCATATCAGTTCCGCATGCTCTAAAGGTGTCTCGAGCGACCTGCATTGGCCGCATCACTAACGGACGCGGACTTGCAGAGCAGGACCCAATTATTCACCGAGATAACTGTATTAGCACTACAAATCCAAAGGTCAGACTACTCGCCACTCTAGAGGCAAGATATGAAAGTCTCGCCAAGTTTTGGTCAGATCTAAAAGTCTCGCCAAAATTTGGTCAGACACAAAAAGTCTCGCCACAAAACGGTCAGACTCAAAAGTCTCACCACAAAATGGCGAGACTTTTGTGTCTGACCGCCACCTGGGCCGTAATACGCCGGATGGTTACGGCCTAATGGCCGTGGTCAGACACAAAAGTCTCACCGGTGAGACTTATGTGTCTTACCGTTTTGTGGCGAGACTTTTTTGTCTGACCAAATTTTGGCGAGACTTTCAGGTCTGACCAAAACTGGGCGAGACTTGAATGTCTCGCCATATTTTGGCGCGAAGTCTTTCCATCCAAATTGCAGTGAGTGCAATTAGTGCCAACACCGACCAACATGGCGTCTTCAGACTCCCTCAGTCTATAGTCCTTTCTGTCAGCCTCGGTGATAAGCCTTTCAAATCGATAGGTCGGATTTTGACACAGCTTGGTGGTAGTGCTCTTGATAGCAGTGCTGTCGAAATACTACACAGAATAGCGAAAGACATTGCTTAACGCTCGGATGTTAAACCGTCGTGAACAAAACGATCCAAGTGTTCGTATGCGTACACTTGTAGACCGCAGTAGACCGAGAATATAGTTAGGACACGTCCGAACGGTCAAACAGCACGTATCAGACCACACCCCGTCCTCCCGTATTTACTTGGTCAAAAATCAAGCGCCAGGGAAACTGCTAGGGGCTCGACCCTCCGAAGAGAAAGTGGATCCAGTCAGTACCTGTCAAATTACCTTGAAAGTTGTTCTACCGTCCACGGAAAAAAGTCCCAAAACATTGCAGCCATCCTCTCCCTGGTCTAATCTTTCAATGAGAAACCGAACCTGAAAAGTTAAAACTTCGTTAAATAGGGTAAAGTTTCTCTCCAAGCGAAATTCGTCAAAATAACTCAGTGGTAGTTCAAATGTCAGCTGCACCACTTCAGCCTAGAGAATCTTCACTCAACAACCTTTAGAGTGCAACCAAAATAAAACAAAGGAAGAGAAAAACACATTCGTACTTGGCCGGACATCTGCCCAGAACTGAGGAAACCTCGGTTTGTTGGTCACTTTCATCAAAATGAACTGCCGATAACCCCCGGGGACGAGGTGCTACCACGAACCTGTGTTTGCTAGAGCTTCATAACGCTCGAAAATGCGCCTTCGAGGGTTTGGGAATGTGGGATGGTGAAGCTATTGGCGACAATATGTCCCACAAGGGGCGCCAAATCAGAAATTTTTGCATTTTTGAATGAGGTTTCGTTCAAGTCAGTGCGGCGTTTCGTTTCGCCAAGTTAGGCAATTCCTCAATTTAGACGAAATACACTATTCCTATACGTTTGCGAAGGTTTTCGACAGTTCGCATCAATGAAAGGAGACCAGAAACTGGGTTTAGTTGTTCTTCGGTCAAGTGTTTTCTTTGGGCGTGGAGCTTCACAATTATTTTTTTTTAAGATTAGATACTCACTTGTTTCCTAATAAGTGGCGTCGTGATCCTGCCGTGAAGGAACGAGACCAACTCTACCTTCAGCTTCTGAAACTGCATCAAGGAAACCTTCGTCTCTTTAGTTTTAGAATTTAAGTCATAGACTGTTGTAACGGCCTGGTTTTGTTTCGTTATGGTTTCTGTTGGCATCGACTGATTAAAGTCAGTGGGTTGTCAACGCGTTTCCATCACTGAGAATGAAAGAGTCACCACCATCGCCCTTTCATTGGGTCACGCACGCACCGTTGCCAAAATTTGGGAGACGAGCCCGCGGTGACCAAATTTTTGGCAGTCATAAAATCGTCGCCCAAATTTGGGTAACGTCGTCGGCGACGCCGTAAGGTCCCCGATGACGCTCTTCCGGGGCCAGCACGATGACCCAATGTGGCGTTGAGGCCTCCGGCCATCGTGGTGGCCCCGGAAGGACGCCATCGGGAACCTCACGGCGTCGTCGAAGGACGGCGTTACCCAAATTTGGGCGACCAAACGCCTATTACCAAATTTCGGGTGATGAATTTTTCGTCACCAAAATTTGGGCAACGAAGTTGCATCACCCATTTAAAGGGTGATGGTGGTGACCAATTCATTCTCAGTGATAGTATGAGCTCAGTTTCCCTCTCCAAAGTTGATTCGAGTAAAATCAAAAAGTTATCCTTCGTCAGAGCGCTGAGTCTGAAGCACTACACTCTCAGCCCCGTTCTGACCCAATGGACTTTACCTGTCCCTTAAGTTTAGAGCAGACGTAATTTGTACAATTTTCCCCATTTCTTTGAACGATTTTTCAATTTTATAAAGTATTCAGTCCATCAAACTTGACATTTTGTCATTTGCAACGCAGTTTTTGATTTCTACATGATTCATTAGCAGTTTTATGTAAAAACGATCACTGTTAAAAAAAGCCTTACATTTCGAGGGAAAAGGTCCAGCTAGACGTTTTCTCACGGTGTACAGACCAACTGTACCCAAAAACCGTGCTTCCCATAAGAGCCCATGTTATGAAAAACCGTTCTCTGTACCCCAAAAGCCGTTGGCTGAGGTACGGTGGTACCAGGCAAATTGTCTACCAGACTGAGCTTGTACCTTTCCCCGTGGATTTTTTCTACAGTGATGGACATTGGTCTATAGAGAAAATAGTACATTTTACGTCTACTCAAAACTTAATAAGCCAGAGAATGAAAGTTTTTACGGTGAACATTGTTCTACAGAGAAAATAGTACATTTTACGTCTATACTCCAAGCTTTACAAGCCAGAGAATAAAAGTTTAAAGTGCAAGTTTCAAGCTCTTTGTTTATCTTGATTTTCATCTCTTGCGCTGTTTTTGTTTATGTTGCACGACAACTCACAACTTAGAGCCCTTTCCACAGTGCACTGACCTCCAGTGCCGGCCACATGTGCAGGGCGCACATGAGCCCGAGCTGCACCACCGAGGTCGCGGCCATGAGCAGTGTTCGGCCGAACAGCCACAGGTTGTTGTCGACGACGAGGTAGGCCAGCGCGTCGGCCGAGTTGACCGTGATGAGGAACGTGAGTCGCAGCAGGGCGGACAGCAGGGCCGGGCCGTGCATGGCGCACGCCCAGCGCAGCAGGTCGCGCAGCAGGCCCAGCCGCGGCACGTGCAACGCGCTGCAACGGGGTGATTCTGGGACATGTCGACGAACACCACACTTACAAATGCATGCTTGGCGCACTGAGAAAACCTTGCAAACCATTTTGGGCCTTACAAAGAAAAGTAGTTTGTATAACAAAGTATTTTGAGCATACGTAAGCTTACAAAGAAAATACTAATTAATTTACGAACTATTTCTTCGTATAACAAAGTATTTTAGTTTGTTATACGTATGCTCAAAATACTTTTTAAGGTTTTAAGAGTGCGCCGTTTAACTCCATGCCAAGCATAGGAGTTTGTAAGTGTGTACTTGCCTAGCATGCATTTTGTAAGTGTGTACTTGGCCAAGTATGCGTTTGTAAGTGTGTACTTGCAAGCATGCATCTGTTTGTGTGTTCATAGTAGACAGTTAGGTTTGTATTGCACCCAATCAGCAAAAAAAGGCTGAAAATCCATTTTATTGACGCCATCCTGGACACTGTTAAAAAAGGTTGATGTATGACACCCTCCAACACAATTACCAACCCTGACAACGCTGTTGTTTTTGAGAAAATTTCCTTGTTTAAAACGACGAATTCGTTTAAAATTGATGCTCACAAGGCTGTCTACTGGGTTACTAACGTATTGTTGACGAACAACGTCGTGAGTCATCAAAACAACTTAAGCCAAGGCAACTTTGTTCATTCAGAAAATTGACAATATATTTTCTGTAAAATTTCAACACCATTTTTATCAGTGGAGAAACTGCTGGCCGGAACTTGTCCAAACTGTGTTCCCAGGTGGGCCTTGGGGACCTTCTCCCGAAACACAACCATGAAGTCAAAAGTCCCGGACTCCAGATACTTGGTTCGTGACTAGAGGTCGAGGTCTTCTCGCGCACGCTCAAAACCTTACGAAGTATTCTGAGCAAACCCAATACAAATCTACTTCTGGTACGAAGAAATAGTAAACTTTTCTTTGTAAGGCGTGAAATAGTTTGCAAAGTTTTGCCAGTGCGGACACGGGGTGTCACCTCAGCTGTGCTGGATTCCGTTGGCGCAGCAGCGGCTTGTAGCGCCGTGGAAGTCCTGGCGGCGAACCAGTCCGAAGCAACGCAGCTAGCTGACGTGGCTCGGCGCACTGGGCTGCCTCTCGTGTACACTCCGCGCGGAGCGAGCGTGCCATGGCCCCCACCTTACGAGTGTTTTAAGATTTACACTCTCATTCCAGGAACGTGACATCACTTGGAAACGAAAGTGACTTTATGCCACGTTCGTTTGAGCATTGTGTCGCACATTCGTTTGGATGTGAATAAGCTAATTTAAAGTACATTGGCATATCCACTTCCGAAGGAAATAAGACACGACGTCCAAAGAAACGTGACATTTTGTCACGTTCCTGGATCGAGAGCGTACCGGATGTGTCCTGAGTTTTTCAACCCTTAAGGTTTTCAAAAATATTCTGTTTTGTTCTATCGCTTTCCATGCTTTCTCCGTTAATTTCACATGTTTTTGGTGTGGGCCGGAGTGGTTAGCCCCTACTATTCCTTAAATCTTTGTTCGTCACTCAAGCAAAGCAGTAAGTTAGACGAAATAGGTCACCTTAGAAAATCTTCTAGACCTCGACTCTCCTTAACACTTAACGTGTCGTCCAATAGCGGATATGGCGGACATGGCCTTCTCCGCGATCGGGAACCATGTTCTTAAGGAAAGAACGCTGCTCTAAACGAGTTGTACTACAAGGAACACCATGTGGAGTGCACTTTTGCAGCTGCACCGCACCATGGCTGGGGGCAGCACGATGCGCAGGTACAGGAGGCTGACGCACAACCGGCCCACCGCCGAGACCCACGTCCTGGTGGCGAAGAGCGGCCCTAGGGTGAGCCAATTCCGCAGCCACGCAGCCGAGAGACCCAGCGCGGTGACGCCGAGAAGGACCCACCACGAGCTGCGGCACAGGGGGTGGCGTCGGCAGTACGCCTTCGGCACCAACATCGAGGTCAGGATTAAAGTTTTCTGAAATGTGTATACTGAGTACTTAGCATGTCTAGAAGTTTTCTTGAGTACACTGCAAGAAAAAACCACAACAAAAGTACACCCATTCCTGGCAAACTTTTTATCAGGAATTTATTGTACTTTTAGAGTACAACAATTCTTGCTCCAAGTACTGTAGAATGGAATCGCCATGATGAGTGCTGTGCAGTCCAGGCCCCGTCGTGGTTTTTACAATCCTCGTTGTACTCTCTACAATCCCTGTTGTACTTTTTTTGTATAGTTTTTGTTGTACTATTCACACTTTTATTGCGGTGTAACTGTACTCCTGTAGATGCGTACTTGTTTTAGCAGGGGCCGCAACGGCCTAGGGAAGCGCGTGAAGCCATGCGCGAGTGAGGTGCAGGGGTCACTTATTTTGCTTCGATTGTAAGAACTAGCCCGTTGATTGCGAAACGCTTTGCACAGATCAAAAGAGCACAAAATTTAGGGTGCATTAGGCCTAGTAGACTGCCCGATACTTCCAATTCAACCGAACACAAGGGCGGAATCATTTACGTCAACATGGCGCATTCAAGTTTTTTCCTCAATTTTATGATTTTTGTATTTTTTGGTGTTTTTACTGCACCTTAATATTAGGTAAAGGGGGAGTTTCGAGAAGAGCAATTAGCCTAATGCACCCTAAATTTCAAGCCCTTTCCATCGGTGCAAAGCGTTTTGAAAAACCAGTCTGTTTTCATAATCTCGAACAAGTGCGCAACCTCTGCACTGACGGCGCGAGCATCGCTTCACCCTCTCCCTAGGCCGTTGCCACCCCCTGGTTTATGACACTCCTTGGGGGCTCACTCTCATATCATCTAAGATGATTACTAGTCTTGACACTGCTACACATCTGTACATGGCACGGACACTCCAATAGGTGTGTTCTCTGGTCAAACTAAAGCGTAGTATTGTTTCCAAGCAACAGGCTCATCCAACAAAATTTCCCCTTTCTAAATGCATGGGGGAATTTCCAGAGTATGCTCCATTTCAAGCGTAATGTCTTCAACCGTAACTTAATGCTCGACTCGAGCTTAAAGTTACGCTTTAGTTTTACCAGTGTACTTGTTACAACACTTCTATGTGGACTAAGATAATAGTGTATCTTGCAGTGCAGGGCTGCCACACTGCAAGAAAAAGTGTGAATAGTTCAACAAATGCACAACAAAAACTGTACAATAAAAGTATAACAGGGATTGTAGAAAGTACAACGAGAATTGTACAAACCACAACGAGGCCTGGACTGCCCAGCACTCGTCATGCCGGTTCCATTGTACTTTGTACAACAATAGTTGTACTTTGAAAGTACAATAAAAACCTTGTGTACTTTTGTTGTGGTGTTTTTCTTGCAGTGCACATCGCTCGCCCTGGTGCCTGCACCTCGGCTGCCCCGATGAAGGTGCAGAAGTGGCTGCGGCGTCGCACGGTGGTGACGCCGTCGATGGCGCCCGCCACCACCCAGGCCACGAGGGCGAAGACGAGGCGCGCCTCGCGGAAGGGCGCCAAGTAGAGCCACGCCGAGGTGGCCACGTACAGGAAGGCCACCGAGGCCACGGCCGGGGCCAGGCGGAGCGGCCTCGGCCGCGGCGTCCACACGGACACGGGGAACACCCCCAGCAGCAGCGCCGGCACGCCCAGGACGCGCCACAAGGCGAGCGTCACTCGCACCAGCATGGCCCGCGACGAGCACTGTGGCAAGAAGCTTCTGAAAACTCTGTAAGCAGCTTGTGGCAGTCCTCTTGTCAATATCCTCCGTATGACCTTGCAGTATTATCCGTAGGACCGCACAGTCTTCTCGGAGGACCTTATAGTGTTCTCTGTAAGACTGTAAAGTCTTCTCCGTGGGACCTTTGTGCAAGTCCACACACCGCCCTCAGGCTGTTTAGCGAGCAGTGCCTATGGGCTTGGGCTTGCTGGATTGAACCCAGTTCTGGTCTGGGGGACCTTTTCGGTTTGAAGGTTGTGGAATAAAGAAGCCTGGGTTACCTGGTTCAACTCCCCGTTTTCCTCTACACGGAAAAAACTCCGTGGTCGTGGCGACCGAAAGTCGATCGCCACGACCATCTTCGATAGTGGTGGGACTACCGGATTTCTGATGTGAGAAACCAAAGCGCCGAGCTGAGGCAAGCTGGCCATCAGAACGACGGTGTTGATTGTGACAAAAAGAATAGGGGATCCTAGAACCGTCGTCCATAGTTGCAGGGATAGAATAATTTTGGAACGCTTCGAGAAGACCAGAAAGTGGGCGAGAGGACCACTCATTTGACACTTTAGTCAACGGATCTCGTTTTTAAGGAATTTTACCCTGACGCTGCGCTCAGCATAGGATTGGTTAAAACTTTTCTTTGTGGTCCTCGCATTCTTAGCGTTCTTGCACTTTCAGTGGGGTTTTTGTATAAAAGTTGGGTGGCGATGAAGCCACGAAAATCGCGCCTCACTGCCCGATACAGGTATCTGTTTCGACGTGAGAGCGCGAGCGCGACCCGCCCAGTGGAGGATCATGCCTGCACCTAACCTAATGGGCGAAGTAGACGCCAGCGAGAGGCAACATGAAATGCGTTCTTCTCGACTTCAGTGTCATTTTTGTTCAGAACTTTTAGCTGACAGCTAGAGAAGATATTTACCAAGGCAAAAGAAACATTATTTGCGAAAATTTTTTACTTGAGTAAAATAAATCGGAAATTCTAATAGGCAAACGGACCCCCGTCTCCAAGCTGCAGGCCCGTGAAACCTCGACTCTCAAAAACCGAATTCCTTGGGCAGAGCGGTCGGTTGTGACGATCGGCTCGGGCCGACCAAGTGACTTGTAAGAGGATAGATACGCTAGTTGGTTGCTGAATCAAGCCTTTTGATGCTTACAACCACTGTAACGACAACTGGGTAAATCCGATCGTGAGGAACACGGTTTTTTTCCGTGTAGGTCCCGGCCTCCCCCCGGAGCGCTCTGTGCCCCTCAGCTGGCGCTTACCGACTGACGAGCTCCGCTCGGTCAGGCGGGCTCGGTGCAGCCTTGCTTACGTTTTGGAATTGGGTTCGGGCAGTGCCCCGTTGTGACAGAACGCAACACCTCATAGTATTCTCCGCAGTCTTCCGGAAAACTGTAAGGTCCGACGGAGAAGACTGTATGGTCCCACGGAGAATATTGTTAGATCCTACGGAGAATATTGATAAGAGGGCTACGGAGAATCGTGGCAAAACAATTAACTGAAGTTTGCGCACCTTTCAGCCACAGTGAGGCAACTTGAGTACAGAAGATGTGGAGAGGGAAGAGATTTCGTTGGCTATCGCAAGATTTCGACCGATTTCACGCTCAAAATGTTCTTGGCTTTTGCTAACTAAGGGGAAGATTAAAGATTTCGGGTGCTGAAGTGGAAGGGGAACCGGATTTGACGAGTGATTGCTCCCTCGACGGCCCCAGTGCCGCGTCGCGTCGAGTTGGCGGTAATGGGCCGTGCAGGACGTCGCGGCCGCCTGCACCGCCATGGCCTCGCCACTCGCTGCGGCTCATCCAACAGCAAGGCAGCCACGGATCAGTGGCGCCAACAGAAAAATCGACAGATGGTGTGATTCATGGCAGGGACCCACCCACCCCACGACCCCCCTCGTCTTCCCGCCCCTACCGGCGTAATATTCTTCAAAGATACATGTTAGGTATTGGTATAACTTAATGCTAAGATTCAGTTTTATCAGTTTTATTGATTCCTTGGTACATGGCAGTACAGGTCGAAAGAAAATGAAACATTGACAAAGTGAAAAGGGGGAAAAAAGTACAAACAAAAACAATAAGTATATACTTTAAAAAAATTCCAAAAAACTCAAAATTGTCCCTTAGCACTGGGGCTTGTCAGGGACCAATGATCTATCCTTAGTTAAGTCACAGACTATAAGTCAGTGGACGCAAAACATTGTTTTAAACTCTTATATCTCCTCTAAACTCAGAAAAATAGGGTTTTGTAGAAGATGAACGCAAACCCATAGACCCTCATCCCTCGCTGAAACAGTATTGCCATTGCCGAGACCTGACGAAAGTTACGGGCAGTTACTGAACACAGTTTTCAAAATAAAATCAAATAACTGTTACAATTTTTTTATTTTTATTTTCTTAAAAACTATTGCAGGTTAAAAGAGCATTCCAGTCAATTCTATGACTCAACTAGGGATGAGTATCCCTGATTTTCCCCCCACAGATCTCAGCAAGTATGCGCACTGTGCGAAAAAACCACAGCGAATCCCGTTAATTTTTTTGCCGGGATTCACTGTAGTTCAGAACACAGGGTTTACTGTGCCTGGCTACAATACTTACTGTACCTGGTACAGGATATTCCGTACTCCATCCCCGTGGTACGATAAATCCCGTACAAAGTACAGTAGATCCTGTAAAAAAGTACAGTAAATCCTGTACTCTGAACTACAGTGACAGCTGTACTAATCACAACAGGATTTACTGTGATTTTTCCCCACAGTGCGGTCAAAATCTTACGAGAACCAAAATTTGACACGTTTCTACTAAATTTCCAAAAAATTACTAAAGTCACTTAACCTTATGTCAACATGAAGATTACTAAATTATGTAAAAGGGTTTTAATGCAGAAAGCATAAAATTTTGATCCTTCTAGACCTAAAAGTTGTTTTTACAAAGTGCTTTTAACATATGTGTCCCTTTAAACATCCAGCTACCCTGAGGTACATCAGAGAAGAAATTCGGGAGGAGGGTCGGGAGAGCGCGCCGAAATATCCAATGGGTCTTCAGCTTGACTTCCTGGGTGACACTCGTTCAAAAACGACACTCTAGCGTGAATCTGCATGTCAATCAGCACTGCACTGTCAGCCAGTTCCGCTAGAGCGGCCATGGACTCCTGGCGTTTCCGGTTGCTTATGCTTGCGAGCCACGTGGTGAAAGGGCTGAGCAAAGGACGACTTTCCATCAAGGTTCTGCAACAAACGACAAGACGCTGATAAGACATAAAATCCTTGTTATCCACGGACATAATTGTAACATCATAGCACACCGCTCCGCCAAACGCTGTTGCCCGTGGGTCAGCAACGAAAATAATAGTTTGAAATTATAAGCTCGTATAGAACGTTAATATTAAAAATGCAACTTTTGCAAAGAGAAGCGTGCGCAGCGAGTCCAGCAATGTCTTGTCCCCGCGCTTCCCAACGCCGCCCGAGGAAAGGGCGTCATTTCAACATGGTTAAGATCCAACGGTCTGGGTCGAGAGTCTTACCTCTTGCGTTAAAAACGCACTGAAAATCCAAGTGTGGGACAGGCATGCACTAGATAACGTGGGACAAAATGTCCCACGCTTGCAAGCGTGGGACACGGTTTGTCCCACGCTTGCAAGTGTGGGACACGGATTTGTCCCACGCTTACAAACGTGGGACACCGTTTGTCCCACGCTTGTAAGTGTGGGACACGGATTTGTCCCACGCTTGTAAGTGTGGGACACGGTTTGTCCCACGCTTGTAAGCGTGTAACACGGTTTGTCCCACGCTTGCAAACGTGGGACATTTTGTCCCACGCTTACAAGCGTGGGACAGTTTGTCCCACGTTATCTAGTGCATGCCTGTCCCACACTTGGATTATCAGTGCGTGAAAAGGTGTCCCAAGTTACCCCCGTTGACGGTAGTTTTACCACTGCATGATAATACTTCGCACCGTGCTCTTACCTGTAAACGAGACTCGAGTAAGTAGGCTCTGACTGATTATCGACGGCAGTTGTGTACATCAACGGTACAGGGGGAGTCACTACGTGGCGTATGGTGTGTCCACAGTGGTAAAAGTGTTGACCCGAGTGGGTAAGATTGAACTGAGCGCCTCGCAGAGCCTTGTCTAGCTTCTCCTGCAGCGAGCTGTTTCGAGAGGACAGGCGGAGTTGCGTTTCACCGACCTTTACTGCGTGAATTGAAATATTCTGAAACAAATCACACAGAGAAATTAAATGTTTTTACCGTATTATTCTACTTACAGAGAAATGATGCAACATTTATGAAGCATTTGTAAGACATGGCAGACTCTCCAACCTGGGTCCGCCTTTACCTGGAGGGCAGCACCAATCGTGTCAATCAGCACGATTTCTCCTCGCAGGAGCTGATAAATTGTGTCAGTGTGCCTGTCTCCACGCCAAAGGAAAAGGGCAGACTCCTGAGGAGGCAAGTTTGACAGGCCGGAAGATGTCATCCTGTTGGCAGACAGAGGAACATGCTATTGGAATCACAACAAGCAGCAGTGAAACCTTTGCGTCACTTTGATCTGGACCAGGATGGGATCAGCCATGCACTCAAATAGTCTTACGAGAAAAACCAACACCAGTTCGAAGAACTTTGTGCATACATTTGGAGTTCCCTTCGCTTTTTCTTTGTGCCTTAGAAAGATAAACCGGAAAAGATCCGTAATATTAACAAATTCAGTTCGTACTATATTTGCACAAATTTCTTCGTACACTGCTTCCAAGTTCACTGCAAGGAAAAGTGCGTCTTTTCATTGTGCGTTTTTCAAACCATACGTTCGTAATCGTAAGCTTGTGCAGACGCTGAAATTAACCGAACTTAAAAACAATTGTTATTTCTCATTAGAATAAAATTTTCCGATCAGGCCAGCAATTTTTCGTAAAGGGAAAAGGGATCCCTCTCCGAAATGGCCAAGACCTACCCGAGAAAAAGCTTGGCTCGTTTGAAGCTTGGCTCCTCCGAAAAGGGACAGGCCCAATCCAGTTCAGGGCCTGCACTGTGGGGAAAAATCACAGTAAATCCTGTTGTGATTAGTACAGCTGTCACTGTAGTTCAGAGTACAGGATTTACTGTACTTTTTTACAGGATCTACTGTACTTTGTACGGGATTTATCGTACCACGGGGATGGAGTACGGAATATCCTGTACCAGGTACAGTAAGTATTGTAGCCAGGCACAGTAAACCCTGTGTTCTGAACTACAGTGAATCCCGGCAAAAAAATTAACGGGATTCGCTGTGGTTTTTTCGCACAGTGTGCTCCGAGGGGTTATGCACTCGCGTAATAGTCGGTTCACTCTATCTGTAATAGCACGCGTAATAATACGCGTAATAGCCTAAATTGTCAAAATTTTATCAATTTTGGTGTGTTTTAGGCCGTTTTTAGCTAAATTCCGATTAATTTGTGGTGTAATAGAGCGTAATAGCGTAATAGTCGGTACACAGGTTCAGAGAGCGCATACCCCCTCGGCCTGCTCTGCACGAAAAGTTGGGGATCGGCCCCATGGACTTACGGGAAGGCCCAATGGACTTAAGATAGAGACCCTTCAGATCGCAGTAGGGCCCCTTTACTCAGTCGGGCAGTGCACTGAGGCAAAATGTTCAAGAGGCAGATGTTTTTGACAGCTCGCGGCATGTCCCTTACTCAAAAAGATATTTTGCGGGGTCATTAAAGGTTTCAAGGTTTAAAAACTCCAAACACGAGATCACAATAGGCGATGCCCACCAGTCCACCCAACCCACACGAGGTGGTGACTGTCATGGCGGCCAGCGGCAGGCGACTGCACACGGTAAAAACGGTTCCTGGTTTTCCCAGGAACTCCCTGGAAATCTCCTACGCCTTCACCATTGGCTTCCTGGGAAAACTAGGTTCCGTTTTAACCGTGCAGGCAGCGTGAGGTGGTGAGTGGAGGGGAGAGTACGATGGGCTCGCATATGCTGTGCTGATCCACCCTTTGACCCATGCTCGGTAACCGACCCACACAGGTTTACTCACCACAGTTTAGAAAAAGTGCTGCTTCGCATGCCTAAATCCAGTTTCATTGCCGCGAAGTCGTCTACAAAGGCACTGGCACTTATGATTTCGTTTGTATTTCCTACTGCCAGTTCAGGGACCTGAAATAAAACATTATCTAAGCGCTATCCACGCCATCATTTTCTTTCGAAATTAATGATTGTTAATTGGTAGAAGGTCAAAATCGCTTATGAAACTGTGGGAAGCATTCAGTCGGACGATATTAAGCTCCTATACATCCTGATCACCGTGTAGGGGGATACGGTGGGGACACTCGGGCCCTCCGCCACGCGGCCGAGTGAAGCTCGTTTTTGGGCCGTTTCGCAGTTCCGAATGCTCCGCTAGTAGCGCTGTTCTCCAAGTGGGCCGAGGTGGAGGGGGAAATGGCCCGGCCCACCATTGGCTGGTCACTGTCCCACAGGCCGCCGCGCGAAAACGACAAGGCATTCAAATGTATTCTCGTGCGGTACTCACGGAAACGCGACAATGCCCCAAGTCTCGCGGGTGCTGCGCGGCCCTGCGCCCCCGACCACCTCCGAGACACACACCCCCAGCGCCATCATGCCCTCGCCTACAACGCCGGTGCCCAGGCGTAGGCCGAGCCAAGGTACTCCTGGCGTTGGTTGGGATGGTTACAGTGATACCCCAGACATGTCGACAGATTCGAATTCATCTGTACATAGCCCTTTTGAAAAAGAGGGTAGCAAAAAATAGTTGCAGTAGTTGATAACAAACTCAGACTAATACAAGAAACTAAAAATATTTTTTGACGTTATCAGTTTTGTCAGAAAGACACTCCACCAGAGACTGCATTCAGAAGTGACAGTCAGGTAAAAGCTTTTCTATGGTAGGCATAGAATAAGGCGCAAAAAAATAACATAGAATTAATTCATTGAATTTATAAAACAATCAGCAACAGTCTCCGCCAAGTCCCTGCATTCCACCTTTCCGGCTTGAAGTGGAAGCACAAGTACATGCAGAGCCAAGTGAGGCAACCCGAACGACTATTCCCACACATTCCCGACTACTCCCCCCTCGTTTGTCATCACAACCAAGACGCATCATGCAAAGCGAACAAGACTTAGACAAAATAGAATTAATAAGCACTGAAGTTACGGACTATGTGAATGTTCACAAGATTGCAGAGTCCATAAAATTACCAGGAGAAATGTGGAAACAACAGTAAGAAATCACAAAATATAATTTTTGTTTTACAGTTTTTAATATTTTCTAGTGTGAATCTTTTTCTTACTCAACTTCACTGCTTTCTGCTGTCACAAAACAACTGCTACACGTGAAAGATGTGATCTTCACAGGGACGGAAGAGATTGAAATCTATATTTATGGTCGGCTGTACAAAGCCGACAGCCACTTTATCAAAGAAAAGTCGGACATTGAAAAGTTGCAGAGAGATGTGAGTAAACAGTGCAAAGTTAGCTTCACAAAAAAATCATTTTGAAACATTAACAGTAATAGCAACATTTTTTTAGGTGCATTATACATATGAGTGTGTGCCCTGGCTACACAGATGTGGGTGCCAGAAAGCCCTTACACTCATCTCTTTGTACAATGGAAAAGGCTCACAATTCTGTCTGTTGCCAACACTATCGGCACATAAAGCGAGCAAACAGTTAAACGGGGAAAAAACACAGTGGAAAGCATGAAATGCGCAATGAAGACAGTTAAACAAAAATTGCGCATAAAAACAAAACAGGTTGAAAATTAAAGAAAGTTGAAAAAAATAGGGCAAAACTGAAATAAGCCAGTATGATCTTACTGTCCACAGAATATCACATCGAATGATAAATTATCAAGTGCAATAAACCGTCTCAATTCAATAAAAGCTGAGACCATACAACAAATTATATCAGACCTTCCTGAGGAGAAAAGGTTACTTGTCACAACTTGCATAGAGATGGCAAAATGCACAAGGAAAGGCAGACGTCACAAAATTGAATGGAATTACTCATCGGAAAACGACAAAAGACAAAATCACGGACAAAGTGGCGAAATGTTTAAGGGGCAGGGGGAGCGGGGTAGTTGCGCAAGGTGGCGGGACGCGGCGCGCAGCAGCCGGCCAATGGTGGGCCGGCCCACTTCCCCCTCCGCCTCAGCCCACTTGGAGAACAGCGCTACTAGCGTTCGGAACTACGAAACGGGCCAAAAACGAGCTTCACCCTAGACCGCCTAGTGTCCCCACCGTATCTCCCTAAACCGTGATCCTGATATAACGTGTCTTCCTTACGCTTAACTATGCGCTGACCAGAAAACTAAGACCTCTGAGTTCAGGCTGTCGAGGGCGAGGGCCACTAACGGTGGTCAGGTCGGCAGTGGTCCTCGACCGCGAGAACTCAGAGGTCTTCGGTTTTTGTTCAGAGTGTATGTAACCTTTTAGTGTTTGAGAAACTGACACAGCTTCTGGAAGCTTCATTTCCCTCCGCTTTTCCCCCTCTCCAGTCGTGTGACGCAACACGGCCGTCTGATCTCAGCACATTTCACACTTACCTTGAAAGTCTGTAATTCAAAGGGAAAGGCCCATTGGCGGTAACCCGATAATGCGTCTAAATAATTTGACATCAAAACCGCCTCCGAGTACAATGCGATTTGTTTCGAGTGATGTTTTTCTTTGCAACCTGATGAGAGAAAAAAGAAGACACAAATTAGGAAACAATTTCGGAAAAATGGAAGCTTGCGCAGCAAATAATAATGTGTATGCATCTGTTACGGTTTATGTTCGGTCGCCGGCTAATCTTACACTGACCAACATATTTCCAAACGGTCTAAAAAATTTACTTTATTTTTAAACATGAAAATTTGTTTGTGTAGTTTATGGCACTATTAGTGGGAAGGACGGGTAAAGGACGACAGTGATTAGAGGTTGACTTAGTTTATTGGAGAGAACCACACGGCTCGAGACTAGGCTACCTATTGTTGGCCGTCTCTGAGGAGCGATTCAATTTATAGTTTGGGCAACAGTGACACCTTGCTAGGTTGGTGAATTTAGAAAGCGAGACAATAGTGGAACCTTCGTCAAGGAAGGGAATCCACACCAGAGTCAGGAAGACGAAAAGAAATCAGAACTGACACTTGTTGCTTTTCACCAAGTACTGTAAATAGCTACATTTGTCTCGCAAGTTAATAGATTTTAAGAAATCACCAGTCGTGCTTTAGATCAGAAGTCTATAAATGTTCCGAAACGTCCAAAAACACGTTTTGCAACTTCAAGATCAATATTTCTTTGATAAAACATTTTGTGTATATCAAAACTTGAATTTTTAAACAACTTATTAGAGCATTTGATCAAGAAGTTGTGATATCGTCTGGAACCTCAAAAAATATCCCTTTTTCCATTTTGGAAGAAATCTGTGTTTGGTCATCCAAAAGTACTCGCACTGTAAACAATATGTTGTGACCTTACGGTGGAACTTTCTGCAACGGCTCGTTGAAATGTCCAAAGTTAATTTGAATATGTTTGATTTTACAGCGTTTCTCGCAAATGTACGGAAATCAAATGAGAACACCAGTTTACATTCTATCAAATTCAATCATTGTTTTGTCATATTGATAAAGCAGATGTTGGGACAAATTCCTGAAATATCGCTGACATGAAAAGCATCAAAGAAGTAAGTATAATTTGCTTTCTATCAGAATTTGAATAGTTCTCCTTTTTCTCGGAAAAGTACACTTTGTCGAATAATGTTTTAGATTTGCACATAACCGTGTCATCATATTCCCATTAAAAGTTAAACATTAAGAAACAGATAAAGTGCTGGTTACTTTAAGGTGCGTAATTAGTACAGAAGTGGTTGTCTCGCAAAAATTGATCGGCACACAAACTATGCCGGCGAATGTTAAGGCGAGCTAGGGGTTCTCGGCTTATGTTGCGACGCTAGCCGGCGAGACTCGGCTAGTGTCAAATAAAGTGAGAGGGCACAGGACATCATCAATTTTACTTGCTTGTGCAGGGCCTGCTTCTGTGGCACTTGGAGGTGCAGAGGCGCCCTGCCCTCCTGCACCCGCACCTGTCTGTACAACAACCAGTGGTGCAGTTGCATCGCTGCTGGCCCTGGCCCCCAAGTTGCTGTCACTCGCAAAGTTACTTGTTATCAGCTTGTTATTCTGCTTTTGACACCGTGGCCTACGGCAAGGTGCGCTTCCAGGAGTTTGTCACACAGCTCCTCGTTGGTGACGTTGAACTTCATCTGTTGCTCCTCCCCCTTCATTGGCACTATAAGCTACGGGTCAGCGTTGAAGCCTTGGGGTTTTCGCGTTGATATTGGGCATCTTTCACTTGTTATAATTTTGTTGTACTGTTCTTGGTCTTAAAAGCCGGCGTTATCTACTAGTTTCCTGCTCAGCAATTCTTAAATTTTGGAGTCTAAAATTGTGCGATCTTTTGGTTCCATGTTTACTTGGAAATTGTTTTTGGTGCCCCTCCCCCGTAACTCACGCTAACTCGGGTAATTCTTTTCCAAATCGCGGGAGCCCCGAAACAGGTGAGAAAAAAGACCCGCTCCGGACCCGCCGGGCCCGCTTCGAGATACAAGTGTCGATATCTCGTAAACTGTGGGGCTTTCGAGTGTTATGTGAAGAGTGACTTGTTTTGAAAGTTTTATTTCCATTCGATGTCTTGACTTTACTATCTCCGTGGGCCGTTGCCTGCCGCCCCCTGAATTGACACCTAAGATATGTTACTTACACTGGTAACCAACGAATGTGACGTCTTATTCGTTCAAATGTGAATTTTGTCACGTTCGTTTTAATATGATGTCACATTTTTTTGAATGTTGATCAGCATTCAAATGAATGTGACACCCCACTTAAACGGCCGAGTGACGTTTAAAAGAATGTGACATCATATTCAAAGGAACGTGACAAAATTCACACTCCTACGAATATCACGTCACATTCGTTGGTTACCAGTGTACCTGTACCCTTTGGTATCTGCCTTTGAAAGTTTGCCAGGCATGATTTTAAAATTAGGACACTGTTCAGCCCACAAATTTAGTTAATTTTCACAGAGTACTACTTACTTTCACTCGCCAGAGCTGCAGACAAATTGGCAGCCAGGACATGCGTCGAGACGAGGTCTAGATCGCGGAGGACCTGTGCCTGATCTGAAAGCGCTGTATCCAGCACACTTATGTACGTGGAAACTGATTGTAGAACAGCAAAGGGAATGTCCCACCTTAAGAAAACAAAACACATAACAGGTGCAAATTTGGTTTGTCCGAAATGTCGGTTTAAAAAAGACAGTAAAGATTCTTAACTTCACGTATCGTTTTAACATATGGGTCATTTAGGCACATTCAGTATATTTAAAGGTGTGCTGGAATCTCAGTTAATTCTCTTCCTTCTTGGTTAGAAGCGAACGGAGTACCGATCGAACGTCACTCCGCATTGAGCCTGCCATGATGAGCAAACACTGGACTTACCGAGAAACTTCGAGCTTTAGGTTCATTAGTTTTTTTGCCATTCCATCGTAATTATTAATATTACTGCCATTCAGAAATTCAGTAAACAAGTCAAGCATTATCTTGATGTGTTTGAAAGGAGCCAATTCAGTTTTAATTGTCTTGACTTTGTTTTTTAGATCTTCTAAGCCCAGCTGACCAGCAACGAACGGCCCGGCTTTCGCTACAGCGCTAGCTACCGCATTACCGGAAGCGGCCCCCACGGCTCCGATTACTTCAAGAACAACTTTTATCACTTGCTTTGTCTTGATAGAGGCTTCCATTTCTGTCAAGGAGGCGTTCGTTTCTTTGTTGTGTGTCGCAATCCGCGCGCTTTGTCTCTCCAAGTCGTCCTGGAAAACAGTACCAAAAACTTATATCAGGGTAAGGTAAGTTTCATCCAAGCCCAGGATTGAAACTGTTGAAAGTTTCAATACATCATACAATTTATTGAAGCCCGCACCCAAACCGTCTTCTACACTGAGAAAATGGACTTTGCCCCATCAGAAACGTGGTCAAATCTTACAGACCATTGACCACACCATCTCGTGCGGAATAGACCACGTTTGTTTTCTCAGGGTTATGGTACGATTGCCCGTCAGATTTGAAACGATTCCCTCTCATCATACTTCACCTGGAGTCGTCTTAGAGTCTGTTGCACGTTGGAATACACAAACATCTGCTTTGATTCAGCTCTCTCTTGCAGGCTGCTTATAAAGGTTTCGTGCTCCCGGTGAACCAACTCATGACACCTCTCACCCAATATCGAATTGAGATGATTCCTCGCAGTCTCCAGCAAAGCATCGATGAACTTGGCGCTGTCGGTGACGAGAACAGAGGCGCCGCCGAACTGCAGTGACCTTTTCACGTTGGCCAGAATGGATTGGTACCATTGCAGGTCCACCGACTTCGGCGGGAGACAGGGGCTGCAAGAAGGGATTCAATCAGAGAGTCGGCGTTAGGTGAGTACTACCAGTCGCAAACGACCCCTTGGGCGCGGCTTTCCGTTCACAACTTCGAAACCGTTCACACTGCCAATCCAAGTATGAGACAGTCTCACACTATTTACTGCGAACCACGATGTCTCACGCTAACAAGTGTGGGCTAAAGACTAAATTGTCATCAATTATTGACTATTTTTTAAGTCAATTGCGTATTGACCGTTTGTCAATAGCAAGTTGACTTTACGTCAATATAACGAACAAAATCCTACATAAATATTGAGGAAATAGTACTTTTTATTGCTGTGTAAAATACTCTTTAACAAAGGACAAAAAGTCAATAACAATCTGAGAGTGTGAGACAAATGATGTCTCACATTTTGCAAGCGTGGGACAAACGTGGCTCACACTTGTAAGCGTGAGACATCGTGGTTCGCACTTAATAGTGTGAGACTGTCTCACCCTTGCATTGGTAGTGCAGTTTGGAGGGGTAAACAGTACACTGAGATTCAAAACGCTATGAAAACAGCACGAATGGTGCAAATGCACCGGCACCATACGTGCAATGCGTCCCAAACATGACCTAAGCTGATGCATGGGAATGCAAAGGCACTGCACCAATGGACGCTGTATCCATTGCGTTTGGATTCTGAGTGGGAGAAAGCTACGCGCACTTATTGAAAACTTACCGGAGACTATTTAGATGCCGCTGAACAGATGCCACCAGCCACTCGAGGTTTGGGAGCGATTCGCGTGCAAAGACTTTTGTCTTCACACGTTGAGCTAAGTCCACGAGGCGCTCACCCACAAATAAAAGCTCGATTGGAGCTCTTGTTGCAGTCCGAGGTACGATGTGACCTTCATCGATATGCGAAAGAAACCGCTGTCCCACTACATCTTCCATTCTTATGTTGCGAAACCGTTGGGTGACGGCATCCTGATACAATTTCAATGCTCGGTAAGGCATCTCAGCTTCCATGGTCAGAGCGCCAAAAGCCTTGCGACCAGAATCGTTGGCGCCAGAACGACCTTTCTTGCCACTTTTGGCTCTGCCACCAGGCCTTGTGCGCTTCAAAGCTGTTTTTCTCCCTACAATGGTACTGAAAGATATGTACCACATCTGATCAGGAGCGTTTTTCCCACCCTCTCCACCCTCGCCCCCTTCACCATCACTGCCCTCTTTTCCCTCTAGGACAGAAATACGCACATTTGATGGTTGCCGTGTAAAGACTTTGACAACTCCAGCGGGACCTCCAGTGCCGCCTTTGCCACCGTCCCCACCGTCAGCTCCAGGATCCCCTTTCCATCTTACGTCATTTTCGACTTTACGTCTGCTGCAGTAAGCTTCTGATAAGTCGATTTGCGAGCATGCGCGTTGCAATTTTTCAGCATCAAGATAGCATACGAATCCATTAGTGGTGTGGTACTCTTCAGAATCTTCATCTATACAGATCCTTTTTGCACGAGATCTAGTCGCTGCAAACGCATCGTAAATAACGGATCCTCCAAGTGTAAGAACTCCACCGACTATTGTAGCAACCTGCTCAGTGGCGCTGTAATCATCTATCAAGATCAAAGCGCCGTTGCTGCTCTCGTCAGCGCCGTCTGCACCGCGGCCCCCTTGCTGCCCCGGCCCGCCGTTCCCACCGTGTGCCTCAATGGTTAACTGTTCCGAGTTAATAATTGTATCGCTCAGCAAAATAACCCTGCCACCAGGGCGACCAGGGTGTCCGGGTTTGCCGTTTTCGCCACGCCAGCCAGGCACGCTGGCCTGGCGCGCCGGTTCCTCCCACTTCCCTCCTGACAACCCGTTAACTTTTAACGAACGAATACCGACCACCACAACCTGCGAAAAGAAAAGCAACAATGTTAAACCCAGCAGGGACCCTTAACTTCGCATAAAACACAACGGACAATGGTTAAATATCTTACTGTAAGACAACGTTGGTCAAAGTACATGATAGGAAAAAAGCAGCAAACTTACCGTGGGAGCAACTATGGTAAGGTTCGAAACTGTGTCCAGATCTGCGTCAATGATGAGGGAATGTATGGCAATAATTTCCAGGTTGGGTTGGTCCGCAGGTATTAATGACGAAATTTCACTTATTTTTAATACGTAACCAGTAACTGAAACAGAAATAGAGTGATAGTATTTGACCATTTCAACAAGTTACAATTGTGGCTCCTCAAAAAGCCAAGTTACTAGAGAGGATTAAACATAAAACTGACCCTGCCTTAAATAACATTTAAGATGGGATCGTATTTATGAACAACTTTTATATCGGTGGCCCTTCACGAGATGAGATACATAAATTAACTTTATCGCAAGATTGAACTTCAGTTTGTACCTTGAATGGAACTCAACCGTGTATCCGAATAACCAGCCAAAATCGAAAATTTCATAAGTCCAAGTTTTCAGAAGAATGAAATGAAAGTGTGAAAGTGTACTCTTATAACAAATCTGAGCGAGAATACTATCACTCTAAATGTCTTACGAAGAAATTTTCCATAATACGAAGAAAATAGCGCAAGCATAATACGAAGGTGGTTTTTCTTCGTATTACGAAGGTTTTTCTTTGTATCTTACAATGAAAAAGCTAAAAAGATTCGTATTACGAAGGAATATTGCTTCGTATTATGCTTGCGCCGAATTCACTGTAACATACGAATAACATAGGTCAAATTTCATTGCAAGACATTTAGGGTGATCTGGCCATAAAGGTACCCGGTTCCAAACGCTATGAGTTCAGCACGTATGGTGCAATGCAGCTGAGATATCGCACCATACGTGCATTTCGATAGCCATATCGCACCTTACGTGCGATGCGTCCCGAAAATGCCCTATGCTAATGCATGGGAATGGGGAGGCATCGCACTTCATGAGCAATGCTTTTGTATCGCACCAATTGACGCTATGCTCATAGCGTTTGGATTCTCAGTGTACTCCCTTTACCACCTGAATTCGGGTGAGGATACCTTCCTCAACCGAAGTTTGGCGAGGATATAATCCTTTCGGTAAGAATATAAGCCTCTCCCAAATTGGCGTGATGAAGTATACCTCGCCCAACTCAAAGACTTTTTCATTTTCAGTGAATTCACTTCAACTCACCCTGATGGACTGACATCTGCACACTCATGGCCGACTTTATCTCAGAAAACCACGATTTCCCGAGTGGGCAGGCGTCAAAGGCATTTGTTTTTAAGGGATATTGTTTCCACAAACCTGGACTGGATAATTCGTTCAAAATTGTTTGCATTGCTTGTCCGCTGCGGGAAAAAAAATACATGTATAATTTAGTTAGAATCTGAACAAACAGTTAAAGATTTTCGTTACACGATTTGCGCTTGTATAGTGTATAAAGAGATTTCCTTTTTATTGAATTGGTGGTGTAGGATAGTTGCAACGAGGCTACATGCCGGCGTCAGGAACACCTTGAGGTGCACGTGCAAGTCAAAACAGCTTAGGCTATGCAAGAGACAAGGGCTTATTAGAAGGTTCATTCTCAAAACCTTACCAACTATTGCAGGCCTTACAGAAGGAGCTTGTTCTAACAAAGTATTTTGAGCAAATGTAAGGTTAGAAGGTTAGAAGGAAAATACTTCGTAATTTACAAACTATTTCTACATAGAACAAACTAAATACTATTATGTGCCTTACATATACGCCCAAAATACTTTAAGCGTGTAAGAGGATTGTCGTTCGGAAGTGTTTCCTCATTCCCGGTGGAGGAGATTCTGTTTCACCACGCAAAGCTGCATCTCACCTCCACACTTAGAAACTATTTGGCGCGGAAGATAATTGACCTGAGCATAGTCTAGGAAGATTTCATGCTCGTTTTTGAAGGAATTTTGTGCGGAGGGTTTGTACCACTCGCGTAAATATTTCTGGCATGGTATTCATGTTAACCAGTAAAGAACACACTAAATGTCATGGCACTCTTTTTGTCCCACGATTTATGCAATTTTAAGCACATCCGACGCCGATACAATTTTGTTCCTGTCTGGTGACACATTTTGTCCGGCGCCTGCTGCAACTTGTACTTTCACTAGACAATTTGTCCCGCCTGGCGGACACAAAATTGCATCACCACCGGATGTGCTTAAAATTGCATCATTCGTGGGACAAAAAAGTCCTATGACATTTAGTGTGAAACTTCTTTACCCCCAGTGAAAGAAACTGCTTCTTTACCAGTGTGGCTACTTTATCTTACCAAAGTAATAGATTGGAAATATTAAATTGTTCAAGCCGGACCTCAGAAACCAAAGGCATCTCTCTAGGAAATATTTCGCCAATCATCTAAGAGTCACAAAGATTAGATGAATTTTTACAGCACTAAATTTTCAGGGGTAAAGTTAAAATGTAACTTTTCTAATGAATAAAATCACACCTTTGACAAATCACTCGTGATTTGACGGATTCGAATCAGCATACCAGCACGATGTTGTAATTTCAGGAACCAATCGCCCGCTCTGCCTATGCCACCTACGCTGCACATCGTAGGAACTTCACTTCGATGGAGGAAGGACTCTGAAAAGTCAAGAAACGTAAAGTGCTTGTCTTCTGTTCCACCCACTTAGTTGAATAAAAAAGTAGTACAATATTAGAAAGTGCCCAGGGTTTAAACGATACAAGGAGAAGCAGCTTCATACGAGCAAGAGAAAGATCGTGTTCTACACGAGTCTCATTGGTTTTCTTCTAAACAGAACGTCTTTAAAAACAAGTTGAAAGATTACCTACCAATCTGGATTTGGCATCTTTTGATTGAGTATAGCTGCTCCATGAAAGCGTTGACTCCAATAACACTGGTGACATGCATTTGCAGCTCACCCTCCCAGCCGACGACAGCACCATGCAAGTTAATAGCTGCCTCTTCTTTCGTCAATCCAGCAGCCAGTTCCAACTCCAGCTTCTTTTGGTATCGTTCCCTATCACGGAATGAAACCTCTTTACTCTCAAGGAGGCCCACTAGACGCTCAAAGAGTAGATTTGAGTTTGTAAGGCGCCACACCTAGAAAGCACAGGTATTTGGAACGGAGATTAGTTCACGGTCTGAGGAGAAACGTCTCCCGGCAAATCATCTGCAGTGGGTGGCTCCAAATCTTGAGTTATATTGCACGCTCTTTCTGATAGGCCTGCACCGGACACCTGATCATGATCTTTTATTGTGCATTGCCATATTTGTGCATACGGAAGCTATGTAAATCACGGACGATATTCCTCCCCCATATTGTAAGTAAGTATTTGTACGCAAGTTACAAATTTGTACTGCAGTACATAACTCATAGGCCTACTATATGCACAAATATGGCAATAATTAAGGACAAAACGTGCATAGGCGCTTACCGTGAGGAATTGAGCTTAGAGCATTTGGAAGGAAATGCAAAGCTCAAAGCAGAGAAGGTTCACTCGTGTGCAATGCTCGTGTGTCAGAACGTCAGAAACCTATTTGAAGACCTCATAAAAATTCGCGCACTTCTGAAGGCTGAAAATTTAATCCGACATTCTGTAGAACTGAGGCTATCAAATTTAGAATAAGTTATCAGAATTTCAGCTTTCAGAGGTGCGCTAATTTTGATCAGGATTTCAGACATGTTTCTGACATTCTGAAAAAAATTACATGAGTGTTGCAATTTTTGTTTTGTAGACTCATGCGCATTAGCGAGCGAGCTTTTATGTCCATTTTTTCTGAAGTGAGGAGGGACACATACCTTGTTGGACGCAATGATGACACATTTCAGTTTTGAGAGGAACCAGGCAACGTCATTGATTGGTTTCAGCAACTTTGTGGAGTCACTTGTCCAAGCACCTTCTAGAAGATCTTCCATTTGGGAGTAATGCAATAGCTCGTTCCAGAGCGACGGCCACCATTCCAAGGACGTAATCTGATGCAGACGTTCAGAGACAGAACAGGGATCACTTGAAGAGAGGGCCTCGCCGTGACCGCTAGAACACGAAGCAAGGCCACATCTCGCGTGGAAGAAACGTATAGCAAGATCGATATGAAGACAGTAAATTGCTCGTTTCCTTCCATTTGAAAGTCCGCTAGGCTTCCTCGTGACAGATGCTGTATAGAAAACAAATACGAACCTGAGAGCAATACAAAGTTTCTACGGTGGCCGAATCCGCCGTATCCAGGTCCACTAGGCAGTCCTCTATCTCACGGAAAGAAAGAGTTGGAAAAGACGAGTCCCGTTTGGTGGAACGGAGGTAGTCGATGAGATGATCATTGAGCTTCCTGGCCAAGGTGTCGGATGATTGATGCAACAGGTGTGTGATTTTCATCTCGGAAAACTGTTTAAATAGAAAGCAGAAATTAGTCGCACCCTCGTCGCTGACTGATACGAAAAAAATGTTCGTAACACAAATCAAACAGCTTAAGTATTACAAGAGAGTTGCTTTGAAACTTGGTTCCTAAAAATACAGAAGAAAAATTTACAAAAGAAGTTTTATGCAGACTTAAGTTTCGTAGTACAAAGAAAAATCATTCGTGCGAGCTTCTGAGTGTCACGATCATCCCGTTTCCACGGCAGTGCCTGTGCCTTACCTGAATTTGTCGCTTGACCTCTTCGGCAGCAAATTCCGTTAGACTGTATCCAAAGTCGGTTAGTGATGTCTCCACGAACTCAAGGTCATATTTTAACAGGTGCAAAATATTTGAGCGAACCTGCCATGGAGGAAAGAAAGGTAAGCTGGATAAATGCAAGAAGGTTGTGCATGCGACTAGTTTTAATATTCGTGTAAAAGATGACGCCGCCTAGCAGGTGGAAGTACACACTAAATGTCATGGGACTTTTTTTGTCCCACGGTTTATGCAATTTTAAGCACATCCGACGCTGATACAATTTTGTTCCCGTCTGGTGACACATTTTGTCCGGCGCCAGCTGCAACTTGTACTTTCACTAGGCAATTTCTCCCGCCTGGCGGACACAAAATTGCATCACCACCGGATGTGCTTAAAATTGCATAAACCGTGGGACAAAAAAAGTCCCATGACATTTAGTGTGTAGCTACTTCTGAACGGAGCAGCAAGAAAGCGAGACTGGTAAAACTAAGGCGTAACTATACGCTTGAGTCAAGCATAAAGTTACGCTTGAAATGAAGCATAGACTATAAAGTCTACCATGCATTTAGCTAGGGGATATCTCGGATCTGCCTGTTACGCTTGGAACAGGGGGTATTACTAAGGTTTAGTTTTACAAGTGAATAAAAATGGACTTCCTAAAACGCAATGAAGTTAGCCGCTAAAAACACTCAAAACTTCAAGTTTTCAAGAAAAAATCCTAAAAGTAAAGTACAGCTCGACAGCATGTTTTGTTTACAGTCATTGCAGAGAAACCAAAATATGTATAACTGACTACATCACGTGTGACCCAGGCTCAAACCTATCACGACACAGTGCACTCTTAGAAATTAGGGTCACTCAAACGGTTTAGTCGAGATACGTGATCGTGATTCCGCATACGGACATCGATTCAACGAACCGACGTCATTTCGAACACCTCATTCTGGCTGGGTCCTTACCTTGAGAAGCATTATTACCTTTTGCAGAGACGGAATCTCAGAAGCACGTCCCGACTCGTCTTCAGCAACGCCATGGCCAAAAAAGGCAAATTTGGGGTTATCCAAGAGCTTGGACATATTTTCGCGATATTGCTCAGGTACTGTCGTGAAATCGCGGTTTATGTAGCTTCGTACATTTTTTATTGCATGTCGGGCAAAATTTATCATTTGGAACTCTTTTTTCGTTCGTTGAGCTTTCGTAAAAATGAAGCCAATCGATTTACTGTATTTAGGACTGTTCTTAATCAGTTTAACTGTATACAAAAGAAGTTGTAAGAAATCATTGGCTCTATCCTCAAGAGACGAAAAGGGTGCGGTCAGAAGAATTTTAACCCTTTTTGTTTTACGGAAGTGTGCGTTCATAGCCATTGCCTGCTCCACTTGGAGACACGAGCCTCTGTTATCAGAAAATCCCGGAAAATCAACAAACACT
This sequence comes from Thrips palmi, assembly GCF_012932325.1. Taxonomy (NCBI): domain Eukaryota; kingdom Metazoa; phylum Arthropoda; class Insecta; order Thysanoptera; family Thripidae; genus Thrips; species Thrips palmi. Next base: position 1,595,208 of record NW_023144623.1, read on the forward strand.
AATCCGTCTTCTTCCATAATGAAAATCTCTGGAAATTTTGTTTTAGACGTCACGCCATTTGACGTTTTGTTCAGATCATCGTGAAAGGTGGTAGTTCCATGATTTTCGTCTTGTTCCACAAGAAGGTGGAATGGATGGGTCAAAAGGAGGCTAACTGTGGTCTTTCCACTTCCAGACAGTCCTAAAATGAATGTTGCTGAACCATTTGCCGAAGTTTCTTCTGGAAATGAAAACGGCGGACAGGAAATCTGTAGGCAACGAAAGAGTACTATGTAAACAGTAATGTATAGCCGATAAAACTTTGCAACCCCTGTGCTTTTTTTCGTCAACAGCGTTAAGGTGGCAGCCATAAGAAAATAAGTATTATTTTTATTGACACTCCACCACTTTCTGCGTATCAAAAGTCCACGCCTAGTGGCTGGGGCAAAGGCCAAATTGACCCTGCCAGTATGTTCGAACCCCGCCGGTTCGGACGCCCCTGGGTTAGGGTGGCCCACGCGAAAAAAAAAGTTTCAAAATCGAGAAGCGCCGCACGGAATCTTAAAGTTCGGCCCAAAATAAAATTTTTCCGCATTTTTTCGATTTTTTTGGAGCATTTTTAGGGGTTGCGCAACGCGCTCAAAGTTTTTTAAAAAATAATGAATTTTAGTGAATAATATTTTTTGGTGCTGTAATTCGAGTTTTGGTCGTAAAGAGAAAAGCGAAACGCCGAATTGTTCGTATTGATGCCTAGAATAAGTTAAAAAATACTGCATACCGAATATGCACATGGCCTACTTTCCAGGGGCCAAAAACTGCAATAAAATAGGGGGAAAATGCCGTATTTTCATCTTTGTAGGCAGATTTGACAACTTTCCCGCCGTCGGATCGTCTTCTCCTATGCGCCAATCGATTCCTCACACTGAGAGGACCCCTAGAAACACCTTGGACTATGCAAGTAAACGACTGCCTATTTTCTAGGGGCGATCAATTTAAAGAAACGTTCGAACTTTGTGCCTTTTTTCACCTTAAAGGGCCAGTTTGACACCTTTCTGGGCGTCCTATCGTCTTGCTCTGTGCGCCAATCGACTCCCCATGATGCGATAACCCCTAGAAACAACTTGGACGATGCGAGTAAACGAGTTCCTATGTTTCAGGGATGAACAATTTAAAGAAACGTTCGAAATTAGCGTTTTTTTCACCTTTTGGGGTCAGTTTGACACCTTTCTAGGCGTCCTATCGTCTTGTTCTATCCGCCAATCGATTCTTCATGATGAGAGAACCCCTAGAAACACCTTGGACGATGGGAGGAAACGGTTAATACCTGATTGGCGGTGATCAGATGGCGGTTAAGGCTGCAAATTGTGCGAAACCGGCCAAAACGGCTTAAAAAGAGGTCCCTTTCATGCTTTTCTTGATTTGATGGCACCCGACAGGTAGCCAATCCTCAACCCATTGTATCAAAGTTGTGTTCCAGGGTTCTCTCATCATGGGGAATCGATTGGCGCATAGCACAAGGCGCTAGGACGGCTAGCAAGGTGTCAAACTAACCCCAAAAGGTGAAAAAAACGCTAATTTCGAACGTTTCTTTAAATTGTTCATCCCTGAAACATAGGAACTCGTTTACTCGCATCGTCCAAGTTGTTTCTAGGGGTTATCGCATCATGGGGAGTCGATTGGCGCACAGAGCAAGACGATAGGACGCCCAGAAAGGTGTCAAACTGGCCCTTTAAGGTGAAAAAAGGCACAAAGTTCGAACGTTTCTTTAAATTGATCGCCCCTAGAAAATAGGCAGTCGTTTACTTGCATAGTCCAAGGTGTTTCTAGGGGTCCTCTCAGTGTGAGGAATCGATTGGCGCATAGGAGAAGACGATCCGACGGCGGGAAAGTTGTCAAATCTGCCTACAAAGATGAAAATACGGCATTTTCCCCCTATTTTATTGCAGTTTTTGGCCCCTGGAAAGTAGGCCATGTGCATATTCGGTATGCAGTATTTTTTAACTTATTCTAGGCATCAATACGAACAATTCGGCGTTTCGCTTTTCTCTTTACGACCAAAACTCGAATTACAGCACCAAAAAATATTATTCACTAAAATTCATTATTTTTCTAAAAACTTTGAGCGCGTTGCGCGACCCCTAAAAATGCTCCAAAAAAATCGAAAAAATGCGGAAAAATTTTATTTTTGGCCGAACTTTAAGATCCCGTGCGGCGCTCCTCGATTTTGAAACTTTTTTTTTCGCGTGGGCCACCCTACCCTGGGTGTCAGCCTGGAACGTCAGGACAAAAACAACGTTAACGCTTAGTGAAAGCAGATGATACTGATGCCATGTTAACTTGATGTATCGCAATTCCCGATAACACATGCATGGTTTAATTTACGAAAATGTTAATTTTGATTCAACTATATTTAATGTTCTGTGCGAACAAGTTTCTCTTTCACCTATAACATATAATACCTCGTACGCGGTTCAGGATAGTAAGAATTATAGGTTCTTGTATTTTTAGGATTGTGTACGAAGTATTGTAGGAGAAAGTGTCGTGTATGGCAAATTACGTGATACGTATTATATACGGCTCAACAAGGCCGTGACTTCCGGATGGTTGTACTCTTCTTCTTATCAGTTCAATGAAGTTACTTCTACGAGAACCGGTGTGTTGATAGACGTGTCTCCAGTCCCCTTGAACACCTTGAAGAAAACTAAATCAAGCTTTATCGGACTAACGGCTCACAAGCCTACCCAAAACTCGGAACACGTTTGTCAGCCCCCTTGCTTCTGCCTTCACATTTTTAGCCCTACTTTTCACTTTTCAGTTTCCCCGTGATTAGCAAACGAAGACAAAGGCAATATAGACTAAATGTCATGGGACTTTTTTTGTCCCATGAATGATGCAATTTTAAGCACATCCGGTGGTGATGCAATTTTGTGTCCGCCAGGGGGGACTAATTGTCTTGTAAAAGTACTATTTTCAGCAGGCGTCAAGCAAAATGTGTCCCCAGACGGGAGCAAAATTGTATCAGCGTCGGATGTGCTTAAAATTGCATAAATCGTGGGACAAAATAAGTCCCATGACATTTAGTGTGAACAAACCCCTGCACTGTTTCCGATTTTGGGGGCCGGTCCAATTTCTGTGAAAGAAAAGAAGGATGCAGTTAATGATAAAGTGTCAAATGTCCCATTCCACGACCAGTGGTAATCACACCCGTCTCAATTGAAGGTTGATGTACGTCGGCCCATGATGCTACGCCCGTGACTGGAGAGATTGTCTGGACAGTTGACAGGAAGGCAGGCCAGGGGCCACGTACCTTTCTTCGCCATGTTCATCCGATTGAATTTGCCACTTGATATGATGGACTCAAACTGGGTTACTGGGTTGCGGAATCTCTAATTTTGCGGACTGACTGAGGACTGAGGAACATGCTCCAGTGCGAAACTTTGCTTTGAAGTTGCTTCGCACCCTGACGTCTGATAAACACCATTAAGGCTAAATATGCTTCTTATGTAATGCCCGAGAGGCATGTCAGGGAAGAGTTAATTGTATCTAGTAGATTTCAAGCAATCGTATGTTCAGTTTTCGGCCATTTTTAGTGAGAGTAATTGAGTCACCACTGTCACTCATCACATGGTGATGCAAATTTGAATGATCAAAATTTGATCACCCGAAATTTCACTTCGAGATCATTGGTTAAGCGCTTGCAAAGCGCAACTCGGCTTGGGTTATAAAGTCTTGGCTGTCAGTGCGTTGTTGTTGTCGTCGTCGTGGTCTGTGCACAAGGAAAGATCTGAACCAGCGTTCCCACATTTGGAGGTTACTTCAGGAGTATACCGTCTGTCAATGGTGTCGACTCTGTCAACCTCAGTGTTGTACATTTGTAGAGTTGGTGTTGATGGTACTCACCAGCCAGATCGGCCGCTTGGACGGCCGTGACGAGCACTAATGTTTTCAGGAAGCGCAGCATGAGTACCTGCGCCCACTGGGCGCGCTGTCCAAGGCAAGGAGCAGTCAGCATGCGTCCATGCGACGATCCCACCTTCTCTGAACTGGCACTCTGTACACACGGGACGCACACACACACATTGCCCCTCCCGCCCCACTCGATATCGCTTCATTTCGAGCAAAGCCCTCACAGCAGTACACGTTATCGGCGGCGCGAGGAGACCACTTTTCCTTCAAAACAATAACACGGAAATTTCCCAAAGGCCGCAGCGACTGCGCGAGGCGTAGTTACAGCATTTGTTAATTGTTTGGTCCCTGCGATTTCTCATCCTTAAAGAACTGACAGCTTCCACGCAGTCATCATCCATAAAAGTTCCATCGGTACGTCATCATTGAATTTATCCGCCATCTCATCTGAAGTTTTAGCATTTTCTGGAGCACTTGCACTACCTGTTTTGAAGATGTGGAAGAAGGATTCAGTGGTCTGCCCACCGGACATGATGTGGTACAAATTCATTTTTGTGGCTGGGTCAGCAAAAGGTAAAACCTGTGAACTTGAAAGGTGGTAGGTTTTTACAACAGCATGAAGATGTTTGCACAGTGACCCTCCCACACCTGCTTCACAAGAACACAATTCTTGGTTTCAAGATCTTTTTCATGTGTTTTGTTTTTAAATTTTGGTTCGTGAAAAGTTTTTATGAAGTCTAGAGTCTTCATTTCGTTGTGACGGACAATTTTTTTTTTTTTTGAAGAGTTTTGCAGAATGGGAACAAAAAGGGGTGTTCCAGTGCCGCAGATTCGTGTGTTAACGCAAAATCAAAACAATTTTAGTTTTGTTTAAGTTTGGTTGCAGAATATTTATTGTGTCTTCACAAAGCATGGTTTCCTTTCGGTGTTTGGTAGCTATTAATAGGAGAAGAAAAGAAAAAAAAAGATCATTCCGCCTCAAAAGCATTAAGAGTCCTCCTTTGACGAAACCCCTCTGAAACTGGGTTGGTTAGAGCCTGGAGTCTGTCTCCACAGGATCAGACTGTACTATCCTAAAGCTGCACAACTGCCCATAAAACGTTTCGTGGCGAAATTAATGCACAATAGCACTTCATTAAGCGTTGACGACTAAGGACTCCGCCGTGTGGCTTACTGATTCGCTCTCGCTGAAAGCCTTACGAAGTATTTTGACCATACGCACTGCACGAAAAGACCACAACAAAAGTACACAAATTTCTGGCAAATTTTTTATTAGGTATTTATTGTACTTTCAAAGTACAACAGTTGTTGTACAAAGTACAATCACTGAAAATCCATCGGCGCGACTTCCTGCCGCTGCAGGGGCGTGAATTCAGTGGCGGATCCAGAGGCGGCCTGTGGGGGGGAGGCAAAGTCGCACTGTTTGCCTACTTACAGGGGCAAAGTAGCACTTTTTGCTCCCATTGCTACCCCCCCCCCCCCCCGGTATCCGCGCCTGCGTGACTCCAAAATTCACGCCAATTTTTGGCGTGAATTTCTTGTCATGCCGCTTTTTGGCGTGACTTTCTCTCATAAAACGCGTCGTCATTCACGCCAAATGAGGTTGTGACTCCCCTGTCACGCCGTTTTTCGGCGTGAATTTGGTGTCACGCCAATTTTTTGCGTGACTTCTTGTCACGCCATAATGTGGCTATGTGTCCGACCATTACGTTTTCAGTGATGGAACCGGCATGACGAGTGCTGTGCAGTCAAGGCCTCGTTGTGGTTTGTACAATTCTCGTTGTACTGTTTACAATCCCTGTCGCACTGCTATTGTACAGTTTTTGTTGTACATTTGCTGTACTATTCGCAATTTTTCTTGCAGTGCATAATACAAACTAATTTACTTTGTTATACGAAGAAATAGGTCATTAACTACGTAGTATTTTCTTAGTAAGCTTATGTATGCTCAAAATACTATTTTATAACAATAACTGCTTTTCTTAGGAAGGCCCAAAATCGTTTGTAAGATTTTCTCAGTGCTGTGCGCGTGCAGCTGGAAGTCTAGCCTAGGCTGGCGATGCGGCCGTTGATGCAGCGCTGCAGCTTGAAGAACGCAGCCGGCTCCACGCAGCGCTTCATGTTGGCCAGGTAGTTGGGCAGGTCGTCTTCGTAGAGGTCCGCGTGGCAATCCGTCAGGTCCGAGTGGGGCTTGCTGCCCGAGCTGAAGCCCTTCTTGGCCAGGGCCATGCACTGCGTCACGAACTGGTGGGCCTGGGCGGACGTGGGCTTGGTCACCTTGGTGCTGGGCTTCGGGAGACCAATGGGTCGGCGGGCCGCTTCCACCTGCGCCAAACAACACATTCGCTCTTCCACTGCACTGTTAGACCTATGTAGACTATTCTCTCTCTTGCTTATGACGTTTTTTGAGCAAACATTAAATGTACTATTTTCTCTCTAACTTTGCACAATTTTGATCGTTGTAAAGATAAAATTGTCAATAGATCATGTAGAAATTGAAAAGTACACGACAAAAAGTCAGGTTAAATGTATTTATAAAGACATTATAAAATGAACAAAATCGTTCATAGCTAAAGAGAAAGTACACTCTAAATGTCTTACGAAGAAATTTCCCATATCACGAAGGAGATGGCGCAAGCATAATACGAAGGTGGTTTTTCTTCGTATTGCGAAGGTTTTTCTTTGTATCTTACAATGAAATAGCTAAAAAGATTCGTATTACGAAGGAATATTGCTTCGTATTATGCTTGCGCCGTATTCACTGTAACATACGAATAACATAGGTCAAACTTCATTGTAAGACATTTAGAGTGTAGTACAAATTACGTTTGCACACAAACCTTTATAGCAAGAGATGAAAAGTCAATACGAGACTGAGAGAGTAATTAAAATCACACGGTAAGAGCGGTTCCTCGTTTCGCAAGGAACTCCTTAGAAATCGCCCACCGTAAGCCGGGGTAATATGAGACCATTTCGGGCTACTATGAGACGGAGTTTGGTTATCGTAATATTCACTCTGAGCCCGTGGTTAGGCCACAAAGAGGGCCACCACTATAACAATGCTCTTGATGATACCATTTTTCGGCGTGAAGTTTGACAGGGATGAGTCATCAATGCCACGAGCATTATATTTCTTACGGTGAAAATCATGCGTCTCATATTACGCTTTTTTTAAGGGGTAGGGGTCATTATGAAAAGATCCAATGTCAAAGGGTTTTGCGATCTCTCCCCGTTCGGCTGTAATAACATAGCGAAGTTTCCACTTTGGTCAGAATCGTGATATTTTCTTTATTTTTCTCCGTACTTACTGAAAGGTTTCAGATTTGTTCCGAGAGTGGTTCTTTACGTAAAAAGAGCTGGGGAACACGATGGAAATAGTTTCGAGACGATTGGGTGAAGTTTTGATGTCGGTTTCTCCAAGGGTTTCTCCATTTAACGTAATTTCTTTCCGAAAATTCCATGTTTCCAAAATAGCTCATCTTTGATTTCGATGTGACATTCCTCACATGATCCTCTCACATATTGTAAGAAAATCCTAAAAGGATTTGGTCGGCCCACCGTAAGTTTTTTATTTGCACTAGAAAAGATGTATCATTTTGTACATCATTGGATTCGTCTCGACAAGACAAAATTTAATTTCTCACGGGACATAAGCTTTAAATTATGCTGCCGTTTCAGAGGGGAACAGATTTTTTCGCCTTTGCAATTTGCAAAGCCATGTGAACCGCCAATAGATGGAGTGTTGAAGGACTCTAGCAGCTCCAGCAGCAGCTCAGGGAGTTGGCCCAGCTCTCTGCGCGCTGTGCAAGCGGCATGCCGCGCAATGCTTACCGCGACGCAGAGCGCGACGACCAACACGAGGAACACGCAGTGCTTCGAGGCCATGGCGTCGTATGTGTCACGCCGCCCGTCCACTGCCAATTTAAGGACTGCAAGTCGTGCCTCGGCGTCACGCAGTCCGCTTGAAAGTCGTTAAAAACCCATACCTTGGATACCTTAGATGGTTGTTTACTCCCTAGACGCCAAATTACATCATCGGCCTGTGAAATGTGAAAGCAAGTACGTCTGAAGTAGCAGGCAATAGTTCGATGGGTCCTATGAACAAAGACCGATCTCCATACCCTAACATCTCAACGCGTAGAAGCGGCGAATGCAGAAACGGCCGAAATGGATAGATCGTTCTTTGTTCGAGCGACCCAAAAGACATCGGCCTTTGTTCATACGACCCATCGAGTTAATCCCGTTTTCGTAGAGCAGTTCTATATTTTTTAGCTGCCCTAAGTTGCTGGCTGAGCCGTAGCGAAGCCGGTTACTCGGGTGAGGTTGAAACGTGTGTCACTCTCTGTGGACAATCTCATACCTGTAAAGGACTTTTGTCTCTTGCTTATAACGTTTTCTCAGCAAACGTAAAATTACTATTTTCTCTTTAACTATGCACAATTTTGATCTTTTTAGAGATAAAATAGTCAATAGATCATGCAGAAATTGAAAAGTACATCGCAAGACAAAAAGTCAGGTTTAATGGATACGTACAGTATACTATGAAGAAAATAGTGCATAGCTAATAAGAAAATAGTTCATATTACGTTTGCACAAAATACTTTCTGACAAAAGATGAAAGACCGTGAGAGACTAAGAGTGTCACTGTGAAAAAAAGATTCTAAAATTTCAGTACAATTCGTTCAGACTTTGCAGTCTGAATCGGTTATTCAGACAGTTGCTTGAATTTTCAGACAAGGAAGTCTGAAATTTGAGATCACACCAGGTAGTCGAATTTTTGAAAGAAGGTCTGAAAATTCTGATTACGCTTTCAGACTTGTCGTCCTGATACATGTTTTCATAATTTTGACAGATTGTCCACCTATCAAGTCTAGGCGTGAGGCATTGTATAAATTTATTGGATATAATATGAATACCCGTTAAATCTGTTACACTACTTTCGCATAACTAAGCACTCTTCATGTACTTCTGCGTAACTATGCACTTCCTCTGCGAAATTATGCACGCACAGATATGGACGCAAGGTGTGAATAATATTATGCATGACTGTTCTTTTCATGATGAAATCTCTTGTTTGTTCGATTGTGCACTTCAGACATTTGCTTCAAGAAACTGGCCGTGACCGTCAGTTTTGCCCGATCCTTTGGCATGACACTGTGTGACGTCGCAGATTTGTCGTGTACCTGTTGATCAAGTGACTCGACTCCCAATGTTGTCAACAACAAACATCTGAGGAAGGCCGGAGTCAGTGATTGGCTTACGAAGCTACAAACACAATAGTACGATATCCATCCCTCCAACCATTCATGTAAGTGGGTCATTCTACAGAAATGTTACAATTTCGCAGTTAGAACCGTGAAAAAAATAAAAGTTGTCCGATTTCATTCATATTGGGCTTGTTTTTCTTGTTTCGGCATGCAGAATGCGAAACGATATCAAGCGTCACACTTTTCGAGAAAAAAAATTTTCTCCACTGAAATCATAGGCGAAATGTCTACGGAGTTTACATAAATTGACGCCTACGGAGTTTACATTTTGAAGCAAATACCTGGATTGCAGCCGTATGAGTTGGAACAGTAGAACGCGCATACACAGCTGACTAAAGGACCACCAAAGCATTGTTTTTATCCACAATTCGAAAGTTTGACGCACAGGGGATCCGTGGCAAATCGGGTACGGAGTTTACATACAAAAAAAATACGCGACCCCCTTTTTGAAATTTGGGTACCAATTAGATGCTAGCCATTGGACTCACATCCTTCAAACTTGGTGGCTAGATGTGTTTTTTCATCCGGAATCCATTGCAGTCTTCAGATTGAGGCTGCGACGTCCCGTTTGTCTCCTGTAGTGCCAAACTCGTTACACTGCACATGTGGATTTTAGGGAAGTAAAAACTTCGGGACAAAAGTTAATCCTGTGCAGGCACAAAGCTTCAAACTTTTTACTAAAGTCAGTGGGATTAAGTTAAAGTATAAAAGTGCCTTAGCAAATAGAGCCGTCGGGAATTATTGTCCTGCGTCTCGTTTAGACATACGAGAGGCGCAAACTTAGTGAACTACGCATCGGGACAGCCACGGAGTTTACATTTTGCACCTTCCGGAGGCCACAGCCATCTGAAAACCTCAGAAACTTTCAAACCCAATAGTGGATCATTTTGAAGCACAAAAAGCACCATCTCACCGCGCAAACCGCGTCTTTCTAGGACGAACCGTTTCGTCACAAAGGGGCAGGGACATCAAATTGTAACATTTCTGTAGAATGACCCAAGTACATGAACTAATAAAGAGACTGCACGGCTGTGCTGCGAGACTTACGCAAGCGGATGTGAACGGAAGGCAGAGCGATCTAGCGGCTATCTACCGTTACTTCTGGAACAGATATTTGCCTCTCAATATCATTCAAAAACGAATTAATTTTCATAAAGAGTCTATAATTGATGAGAATATTTAATTTGTGTTTCCTCACATCTAATTGATGGCAGGCAATTATTGCCATATGTCGGCAAACATGCGATTCCCGCCCAAATCTTGCCGAGAAAGTTGACTTTTGTATCTCGCCACAGAATGTCGAGACATTTTTGTGTCACCAAATTATGGCCATCGGTCTCGCCATTCGATTTTCAGTGCACAGTAAAGGCACGCTTCCGCTTGGCGTAGGGGTCGTTCAAGCGACAATGTGGCCCGGCAAAGTTTCTCTAGAATTGTTCTTTTAGCGCTACTGCACTGGTAAAACTAAAGCGTAGTCTGACCCTCTGTTTTCAAGCGTAATCAGGTTAAGGGAGAGTGGGGTGATTTGTAACAGATTTCGGAATTCTTTGTAGAAATAAAGAACATTCTGCATATCGGTGCCAAACTTGTGCCAGGTGAGCAGTCTGGCCCTTCATCTAGACTGTACAGCTCCATTGGATCAATCCGGAATCTTGGAAATCAAAGACGTTTTCCAAACCCTTGCATGCTGTTACGAATCGCCCCACTATGGGGTGATTTGTAACAGCCTCGGGGCATTTTATAACATCCTACACAATGAAACAACGTCGGGAATGTTATCTCCTCCAGCAGTTGTTCTTCGGTTGTCTTGCAGACGCCTTTAAATCCATATTACAAGCTGGCGTTGACCGCCTCAGCATTAATTAACTGATCGGCTATGTCAACCCTAACCTCACTTTTTTCAATCGCAGAGTATAGATTAGAATAACTCGCTTTAAAAAGCGTTTTGTGCTGTCTAAATGTATTGAAATAAGGCAACAGATGATTTGAGAAATAGTTCAAGCACTTAATTACATAAACTACGTTAATTCTTTTTCTTATGAGTCTGTCACGAATTACCCCAAATGCGTGTTACGCTAAAAGTACGTCCCCAACCATCACTGGACAAAGTTAGGGCAACGTATGCAGCGTGGTTACATTATAAAGGGGTCACGTCTCAAGGCCCCAACGTTACTTTGATGGTGATTCATACCTGGGGAGCCTCAGACAGAAACTTCCCGGAAGTCAAAATCTAAGATTTGCCTGTTTTCGGTGTACTCTATATTTCAGACTCCCTCCAAAACTATACCTGAGCACCGATCACATCCGCTTCAATTGTTGAAGGACCCTCTACTTATAGCGAATGAGGGGCTATACTAAGATTTTCTTCTGCACCCTCCACTCACATTAATAAACGGATTTGTTACGAATTGCCCCACTCTCAATTGACTTCAAAAATAGTAATTAACTAATGACAATTGAGTCTTCATAGTGAACAATATTGTACATGGTTACAAAGGACATACTACATATTATGGCTGTTTAAGAAAACTACGTAAGCAAAGGACAAAAAGTCAATGATAGGGAGGAAAAAGTCAATACGAGTCCGAGAGTGTATTCGGGCTCCTTTTATGCACCATTTTCTGAAAATACTGTGGGGTTTACAAAACCTGAATGTACCGCTGCTTTCGGCCGCTACGTGCTCCAAAACCTGTTGATTTGACGTTGAGCGTTGAATGGCCCGGTTAGGTTCGACGTGTGGCGAGGTTGGCAGTGTCTCGCTCGCAACAAGACCCCTGGCGACGGGCGAGCACGACCCACGGCTCTGCTATCGGGATTCCTGGAAGGCTGTAACAGACACCTGTCAGCCGCACCTGTCCGCAACGGCGGGTTTAGAGGGGGAAGTACTTTACCGGGTACCAGTGCATATTATATAAGAGCTGTTTGAACCTCCGAACAACTACTCGCGAGGTCTTAGCGCAATGTTCAAGCTCTTCTTCGTATTCGCATTGGTGGTGGTGTTGGGCTTGGCCCTGGCTCAGGTAGGTGTTGCGACCGATTAGAATATCTTGATGCAAACCGGTTGACCACTCGGTATGAAGACTAGAAAGTACGAAGCGAAACGAGGGCATTTCAGAATTACTGAAGAAATATTTCACCCACGGTAAAAACGGCACGGTAGAGACATACAGGGTGAGTTTTCTCAATGTGTCAATAATTTGTAGGTAGTTTGGGCACCCCAAGGGGATCATTTTCTACCAATGAACTAATGGGCGCAAACGTCTAGGTACGGAGATAATTGGTGTTTTGTAATTGGCCTTCGCGCCTGCGAGGTAGGCACCCGCTGCCACTGATGGGCGCAGGACCTCACGTGGGGGTGTCGCGAGTCTAGGAGGGGTGCTTCGAGTCTCGAAGGGGTGCGGCGGACCTTGCAAATGTCTTTTGGGAGGGGTTGCCGCGGGTCTCAAGGGGCTGCCATGGTGGCCCCCGTTACAGTGGATCTCACGCCTGTCTTTGAGAGGGTGGCGGGATTCCACGGATACTTCCGCGAGCTAAGTGGCACTCCCGCGAGTACTGCTAGTCCCGCGACACCCCCTCGACAGGTCCTGCCACCCTCAGTGGCACCGGGTGCCTACCTTGTAGGCGCAAAATCCAAATTCAAAACACCAATTATCTCCGTATCTAGACGTTTGCGCCCACTAGTTCATTGGTGAAAAATGGTCCCCTAGAGATGCCTAAACTGCCTGCAAATTATTGACACAGTGAGAAAACTCACCCTGTAGACTATTTCCTGGGAGTTACACGGTAAAAACGCTTCCTGGGAATCCCAGGAATCTCCTGGAAACTCCTATACCTTATAACATAGGGCTCCTGGGAATCCCAGGTTTCGTTTTTACCGTGTACTGGGAAAACCAGGTTCCTTTTTTACCGACACCTGACTAAACACATTTGCCGATGGGTTTAGTCCCTTAGGTTGAGATCCGATGATGATGAGGATGTGACCAGTTGAGACGCGGTTATTTGTGTTCGTTCCACGGCCGCCTGTAACGTGGTCAAGTGTGTAGTGCGAACAGTATATACTGTTAGTAAGGAGCTCCGAAATTTTATGGAGAAAAAACTATAATCACGTTCATGGAGACTCCGTTGTTTCCATCTTTTACCGGAGAGATTTTCTCAGGGCAGTAAATGTTCTTCGGAGCATTACTTGGGTCCTAATGGGAGGTACAAGGTAGGTGTACGCCGGACCGTGTCTTGCCGTAACAGGCTTCGCGATGCTGCGCCTGTTTCGACCATCCACGCCTGGCGTATTCACATACCTTGGCCTGCGGCGCTAACCTGCCTCGGCCGGCAGGCTGCTTTCCTAGGCAGACCGTAGAGATGGGCGTGATCCCCTCAAAAATAGCATTTGGTCATCAAAATCTACACCAATCGGATTCAACTTTCGGTCGGGGGTCCGAACGGGTTCTATTTTCGTCATCAGCAGCCTCAAAAACATATGAAACGATATGAAACTTGACACAAAGTTGAAAGAGCCTACAAAGTTGTCTTTTTTCTGCCGTTTTTTAAGTGTTTTTTGGCTAATATGACCGAATGGATTGAGATAGAAAGCTGAATTTTGGTGTGTGGCGAGCCAAGGACATACCTAATGACCCTGCAAAATCTCAGCCAGATAGGCCGAGCCGTTTACGAGGAGTAGTGCACGCACACACACACACACGCAGACAGACAGACAAAACTTTTCAACCCCACTGGAGTAACGGGCTTCGCTATCGCTCAGCCAAAAATATTTTTTCAGATATATTAAAGAGAGCTAAGCCGAAGCATTCTGAAGTCAGAAATGGCTAAAGAAGGGACAATCTCCTTTGAGCTCGTTTGACTTATATCCTGAAAGTATCCCTTAATATTATGAAAACTGGGCTAAAAACGAACTAAAGTGAAAAGTAGATGAAACAAACAAGCTTGAAGTGCGCACGAGAGAACCTGTCCGACGCTGTTCTGCTCTTTTCGTAGGCTGCTCCTCGCGAGAGGCGCATGCTCCAGGATGACATCAACAACGCCGTCGGAGCTGGCGTCAATGCCGCACAGAAGAAGCTCAACGACTACCTGAACGCAGCACAGCATCGCGGTTGAGCCGATTCTGATAATAAAGGTGGCGGCTTTGTCCTGCCAGAGTGTGTACTTCGCGTATCCATTGCACCAACGGGACCAAATCGAGGGGGTGTTAATTCACAATTCGCATGTCATTTCGATTTTTAAACACAGTTTTTGAAAGCTGAATTTTGGTGTAAGGCGAGCCAAGGTCATACCCAATGACCCAACAAAATCTCAGCCTCAGCCAAATCGGCTGAGCCATGCAGAAGTAGTAGTCCGGACAGACAGACACGCCGACAGACAAAACTTTTCAACCCTACCTGAGTAACGGGCTTGCTTTCGCTGAGCCAATAAGATGGACAACGTGACCTAATCTAACCTAGATGTAAGGCCTTTGTAGGTGGATGGATATTGCCCCTCCCATCATAATAGGGCACGACCTTGGCCATCCTATTAACATTCTGGCGAAAAAGATAATGCTATACAGGCGAAAGCAAGGCGAAGCCAACTTTCACTAATAGGGTGCCGCGAAAAACACTTTTTTCTGAAATTGATATCGGCTCGGGTGGCAAAGTGTTCTCTCAGGGGCCAATATGAACGGTTTTAAATATGACCCCGATCGGATAATATCTTCAGCCCCCACAACGGCCTTGAAAATCGGAAAAATGGTTAAAAACGCCTTGTGGGTAGGCAATTTGTTTGCACGCTTCCGGCCACTTCCAGGCATGTCCTTAGGCGCAAAAAGTCGAAAGGGGACCCCCTTAGCCTAAAATAAATTTGTAGACAACCTCACTCAATGATTAATACCAGTTTCTGTAAAGTTAACGCATGATATTTAACAATTCTGTCATGATTTGCCTGCAAATTCCCACGTATGTCAATTTCGCCAATTTCGGCCGTCTTTTTCTCCAATCTGACTTGCTTCCTGAGATCAGAAGGGTCGATTTAAGGGGGGTTCATTTTGGGTCAAAAATCGCTAGGACGCTCCGTTTGGCGGGAAAATTGGGTCAAATTATTCAATTTTTCTGCAATTTCGCTTATTTTGACCCAATTTTCCCGCCAAACGGAGCGTCCTAGCGATTTTTGACCCAAAATGAACCCCCCTTAAATCGACCCTTCTGACCTCAGGAAGCAAGTCAGATCGGAGAAAAAGACGGCCGAAATTGGCGAAACTGACATACGTGGGAATTTGCAGGCAAATCATGACAGAATTGTTAAATATCATGCGTTAACTTTGCAGAAACTGGTATTAATCATTAAGTGAGGTTGTCCACAAATTTATTTTAGGCTAAGGGGGGACCCCCTATTTGCGCCTAAGGACATGCCCGAAAGTGGCCGGAAGCGTGCAAACAAATTGCCTACCCACAAGGCGTTTTTAACCATTTTTCCGATTTTCAAGGCCGTTGTGGGGGCTGAAGGAAGATATTATCCGATCGGGGTGATATTTAAAACCGTTCATATTGGCCCCTGAGAGAACACTTTGCCACCCGAGCCGATATCAATTTCAGAAAAAAGTGTTTTTCGCGGCACCCTATTCACTAAGTTCTGACGACATGAGGTTCAGATCGTCTCCACCCCCTTGAGTCTACAAAAGTGATTCGCATCAGCCCCCATTAAGGGCCCGCTAAGGGGGCGTTCAAATATGACGTCACACTTTTTTGGGGGGGAGGGGTAAGCCAAAATATGACCAAATGTGACCGTGGGGAGGGGGGGGGGCAAAGGGCACGTGACATCACATTCCGTCGTTACTGCTTGAGGTGATAATAATGCTAAATTTGAAAGGCGCGCGCAATCCCCGGCGTTCTCAGCGCATGCGCTTGGCGCGATCTAGCGGCAGAACGCGGTACTACGCGCAGGCTCTGCGAGGTTGCCGCACGCGTCGCAACACGCCCACCATCTGAGTGACAGTGACAACTTTTTAACCTTCGTAAACACGCGGTGTTGTGGGCGCATCAACATGCCAGTGGACAAAGACAAACTGTTCCAGAGCCTTTTTGGTGTTTTCAAGAAAAGCCATTGTGGAAAGCCTGCTGGCAAAGTGCAGGCGTTGTGTGTTGCCGAATGGAAACAGATACGCCAAAAGTGCAAGCAAGATGACAGTCTCTTTGAGGCCGAAGTGAAGGCAGTGATGGCTCGCGAACAAGCGACAATAAGAAAGGGCAACATACTGAATTACTTGTCCAAGGTAAGGATTTTTTATTGGCGGAGTATCTTGCGAATTGACGCGGGGATTTGAGGTTATGTTGCCCTGCGTTCACGCCGTATAGTTCTTTCCAGGGGGTGGAAACGAGGCCGATTTCGGGGGTCCGCGCTGCGGCGATGCGTGCACGGCGCATACACTGGAGGGGGGATGTTTACATTCGGGAAGCGGCGGTGGCGTAAGACATTTTTCGCTTGGAATTGAAAACTACTGAACTCATCAGAATCAAAGAAACATGCATGGAAAGAAGAAAGATCGCCAAACACGACGGTGTGCTTGGTTTTGCGGTGGGATTATTTCTTCTGGTGGAAAAATAATGTTAAAGTTAATATTAGTTGCACCGCGTAGCAGAACTCAATTTTCAGTCCTCAATATCGGACACTTGGAGGCGGAATAGACCCATACATAAAGCGAGCCGATTTTAGGTTATGGTTTCCTCTTTCCATTGATGTCAATACATTTGAGGATTTCTCAGAAATACGCAATCCCCAGCCCAAAACCTAAAAAGTGAGCGCCGCGTCATTTCGGCGGCCATGACACTTGCAACTCGAGACGAGTGCCACCAGTTTGAAATTCAACTCATCGCGGTTCACACATTGTGCACTCCACTTACCACCAAAGGCACCCTACCGAAACAGAATTTCATGTAAAATCGATACGTGCCCGCCAAATCTTTCCAAAATTTCTAACAATGACGTCGCACTCACTTTTCTCGCCGAAGGGAACGCTGGTGGATGGATGTTGCCTTGCCGCCTCGCCAGCTGGGAAACCAGCCTGTACACAAACTAAGGATCCAATCGACAAAAACTGCACACGCACTGAAAGAGTAATGATGTACGGTCAGCAAATAAGAGTATGCGACCAATCCGAAAGACACAGAAAGATATTTCATTGATTTTGTGATAAGGCTGGGCCGCGAACTTGGTTCGGCGCCCTTCGGTGCGAACCGAGCCGAGCCGTGACGAGCCGAGCCGAACCGAACCCGAGCGTCGCCGAAGGCGCTCGGGTCTCCGTCATATTCACATTGCCGCGGCGGCGCTGTGACGGCGAAAAGTAAACAAACTAGCCAGCACATGTAATGCTGAGCATTGCTCGTTAAATTTTTGAGACGAGGCTCTCCTACTTTGTTGTCATTAGTATTTCATTGAAGTGTTGAGATGGATGAAATCTCAGTACAGGTTAAGTGCAAGTTTCTTTGGCGTACTATCGTATTTGCTGTGGTGTTTCTGTCTTGTGCAACTTGTGGTGTCGTGTTACAGGAGTCAGCCGATGCTGATGAAAACAATGATGTTTTGAATGAAAAAGTTTTGGATGAAACTATGGAAGTAGAAAACGAAGTTCTAAACGAAGTCAAACTGAAAGCCCTGCCAAAAAAGAGAAAGACGCCTGGCAGACGGAAGAAAGTTTCAAATAAGAGAAAAGCATCAAGAAGAGCACCTGTTGGTTGTGGTGACGTTACTGTTGATGCAGTTGAAGACACAGTTGATGCCAGTGATACTTTTGACACATTTGAAGAAAGTGATGATACACTTCCTTCATATGAATCAGCTGTACGTCTCTCTCTCTCTCTTTCTCTCTCTCTCTTGCACATTTTTAGGTATCATTGTCAGTGCACAAACTAATTATGTTTCTCTCTTGTCTTTGTTAAGGATGATTCCTGTGACCGTAGTGACACTGTCAGCAGTGTGCAAAGCTGGAGCACACTGACAGCCTCATTATCTAGTGTTGTGGAATATCAGAATGGTTGTTCTGAAGAAGAATCATTGACGGTGTCTTCTGAATCTAGTGTGATGTCATCCAGTGAATTAGAAACCAAAACAGAAAGTGAAGACGAGGAAAACAACTCAGGAGGAATAATAGTAAGACATATTATTTTCAATCTTTGCCTGTGAGCATGTTAGTTTCTATAATTCGAACCTGCTCTCTGTCCTAAGGTGGGCCAGAAGCTGCACCATCCCTTTTTTAAAAACAGAAAAAAGAGGAGGCGGGAAAGGGCTGAGACCCGGAGAAGAAAGATTTTTAAACGAGCCAAAGTGCAAGAGGGTGTTCGAGTGAGTTTTGGATTCTTGCTAGCTCCTCTGTCTGAACTTAAATTTATGAGTCCTGTTCATTTAATTCATTCTTTCCTAACAGTTAGTAAAGGCTCCAAAAATGAAACCCAGAGGCAAGAAAACTCATGGATGTTTGAGGGAGTACGTCTCAAATTTCTTCGAACACCAGGTGAGAGTGAGAGGTGGTTTGAATGCAAGTAGAAAACCTGTGTTCCAAATTATTTTATTTTGTGAAAAGGAAATTCTATCAAATGGCATATTATTATTTTTTAAAATAAGTATATGCTTGCAATAATTTGGTTTATTTCTTTGTTTCAGAATAGAAGTTATTCTTTCCCAGAAGATTCAGACGAATCCTTTCCAATGTCCATGCCTTCTCATGAGGGAGCGCACTTTCTTGTCACGGATCATGATGCAGATCCAACCATGATTCCTCCATTTGATGAAGTAAAGGTATATAAGCTAACTTCAATTTCATCTTTATTCTAAATTTGACATAAAGAAACAATGTTGTGATTTTCTTCCCTTTCTATTTCTTAGGAAAGCCCAGAAAGCATAATTGTGAAACAGGAAATCCTTGAGGCTCTCAAATTAGACAAACTCTGGAATACTGACATACAAGAAGGAATTAAAATAATGAAAATGACTTTGGACATGAAAGTTGAAAGAGCTATTGTGTACAACAACCACACAAAGTCAATTGAAGTGCTGATTCATGATCAACCACTGCCAAATGATCACCCGCTTTGGCAGTTGGCTGTGATTGATGATGTAAACTCACCGAGCAGCATCGCAGCTTGCCTAAGTAAATTGGCTCACCATATTATTAATTGGGAGATATGCCATGGATGCCCCAATCAAGAATATGCATATCTATGGAAAGATGGAGTCAAAGGAAAAATTGATCGAGTATCAGATTTGCCATGTTTCCGCTCCAGCAACTGTTCAATTTTACTCTTCCGTCCAGAAAGCTGCCCTCAATGCAAATATCAGACTACAGACTTCAAGAGGAAGTACAATCGGCAACATAAAACACAAGATCATAAAAAGGATAAAAGGAAGATTAACCATAGATTCATGACTACTGAAGAAATATCTGGCAAGACTAAAGCATACTACAATAGAATTAAAAGAGAGAAAGAGAGAAACCAAAGATTAAAAAATTACATTGAAGCTACAATCAATAGCATCCAGGAGCCGATAGAAAAGGAAACAAGCGATGACTTGGTAGTTTTATTGCAAGAGGTGCTACCTAAAATGTCCGATTTACAGAAATTATTTTGGGAGGAACAATTAAAAGCCATCAAGATGCAGGACAATCCTCGCGCTATTCACTGGCATCCCATGATGATTAAAATGGCGTTGGCCCTACAAGCCAATGGGCCACGCTATTTTGTAGACATTGGCTGTATTAGTCTCCCTTCCAAAAGGAGACTGTACGACTACAGTCACTTTGTAGATGCAGAGGAAGGCTGCCAGCCCGAAATTATACTGAATATCAAGAAAAAAATTGAAAATTTGAATTTGACCAATGAACATTACGTAAATTTGCTTTTTGATGAAATTAACATTCGGGGGAATGTGGTTTATAATAAAAAAGGTGAGTTGGTTGGTTTTGTCAAAATGACAGAGGTTGAAGCAGAGCTGGCTAAAATGGAAAAATCACTTGTCAACATGGACTTTGAACCCCCACTGGCAAAAAAAGTTCTCGCATTTATGGTCACAGAAGCTGGCACCATTCAATCAAACATCCGTGAAATAGTGGCCTTGTATTCTACTGGAGATTTGACAGCCGCTCAGCTATATGTAAGAGGATGGGAAGTCATGCATGTTTTAGAAGAAGCAGATATCAAAGTGTTAACAATGATTTTTGATGGTGCCTCTGTTAATAGGCGCTTTGTTCACATGCATACTTGCTCTGACAGTATTTCAGATGTAGTGTATGTAACAAAGAATTTAGCTGCTGATAGTGAGCGTCCACTATTCTTCATCCTGGACCCACCACACTTTATAAAAACAGTCCGGAACTGTTATTCAAACTCATACGCTCACAAGGGGACAAGAAAGTTATGGAATGCTGGACAAGACATCAAGTGGCCTATTCTTCAAAAGCTGTATGAAGTTACTTCAGCAAACCAGTATTTAAGCCACAAGTTGACAGCCAGTCATTTGAAACTAACTGCATTTAGCAAAATGAATGTTAGATTGGCTGTCCAAGCAATGAGTGGATCTGTTGAGGAATGTCTTTTGAAACTGAAAGATGATCCCAGATTCAAAGACTTTGGTGTCGAGGAGACTGCTAAGTTCATTGGCACAATGAACAAGTTTTGGGACTGTGTCAACTCCAGACAAAGAAAATCAACAGACATTAATGTGAAAGATAATAAGGAGCCCTTTTTATCCAAAGAAGACCCAAGACTAGCTTTCCTGACAGGAGATTTTCTTCAGTATTTCAAAGATTGGGATGAAAGTGTAGAAAACAGAAAAGGAAAGTTTTCAAAGGAAGAAAGAAACAAAATGAAAATTGGGCATCAAACAATGGAAGCCATGAAAATTTCTTGCAAGAGCATTAAAGCATGTACTGAATTTTTATTGGACAGGGGTGCACCATTTGTTGAAACTAGATCTTTCAATCAAGACCCTATTGAACAATATTTTAGCACAATGAGAAGAATGCAAGGTTCTGATGACAACTTGGATTTGAATCAAGCGCTCAATACCCGCCTAAATATAGCTGCCCAACAAGGAGCTGCACTTCCTCGACTCAAGGGCAACACTGAAGTTTTAAATCGAACTGTTACTATTGAAAATGAGCCTCTACCAACAAGAAAACGCAAGGCTGTTCCATCCACATCATCAGCCACAGAGTAGAGGATTGCGGCAAATCTTAGCTATTCTTAAGGAAATTCTATTAATTTAAAGTTGTTTCTTTTTAAGTCCATTAGCAGGGTTAACTTGTTATTTTTTACCTCTTAGTTTATATATTTATCATTCTTTTTTTTTTTGTTTTTATTTCTTTTAGAGTCATTGTTGATTTCTTTTTATGTCAAATTCTGCAAGTGTCATGCCTAAAGTTTGCATTTCTTTGAGGTGAGAGAAATTCCTGTTGGATCTCCAGACTAAAAATGTAAATGTTAAAAGATATTCAAGCACATTGATCTCTTTTCATCCTTTGGGCACTTCATCAAATTAAATAAAAAACATATTTGAATTGTCATGAAATTTGAGACATTTTATTCACAAACCTTCCAATATTATGTCCCCAGAATATTGATATTACAATAAGATGCTAATACAACAATGCAACACTGAAGAAACATTCAAAGTTAAATATAGGTGATCACTTGCAATAATATGTCAGAAAGCACAGCCAGTAATGACATAAAGGTACAACCCAAGAATAGTGACACTGACAAGTTAAAGAAAATTTTCAAAACAAACATGTATGTACAGAGAAATTCAAACATCATGTTTTAAACCTTTCCTCAAAGATACCTTCTTTAACTGCTTAGTGTTGTCGTATTTTCTTTTGATACTCTCAACATAAGTTTTATTTGAACTTTTCAGTAGCTGAGAAAGAACAGAGTGCATGAATCCAAAAGCACTCTTTTCAGACAGATACTTAGCAGTTAAATGAAACCATAAATTCATTGTTTCCTGACTCTCCTCTTTCAGAAACAAGTCAATCAGTCTATCAGTGGAAACAATTGCATTCACTTCGGTTCTCAAACTCCTGATCATAACCTCAGCACAAGTAAAGAATTTAAGAGCCATTGGGCTAATTTTTATATCACACTCAGTTCCTTTCCACATTTTTTCACTCACAAACTCCGATGCAGACAGTTCAGCATTGGACACAGAAAATGCGAATTTTTCACGCAGGCACAAAAGCCTTGACTTCATACTGTGCTCTTTAAACCTCATTGAGCCACTTGCATAGTAAACTCGAAGCAGGTGACCAACCTGTTCTTCAAAACTTTGTAGTTCATCACCCTGGAGAGGTTTGATTCTTGTTTCACTTCTTTCTTGAGCCTGTTGTCTTCTATGAAGTAGTTCGAGTTGATACTTGTCAAACACTTTGTAACAAATCTTGCTCAAAACCATGTCTATAAGTGAATCACTAATCTCATTGTCTGGATCAAAGCATTGGCGTAAACTGTTCCGCAAAGTCTGCAATTGATCCCCTTTTCCGTTCAAAATAGCATTGATTCGTTGCAATGCTTCTTCATACTTCAAGGCACTAAAAACACGCTGAGAATTTTTCACAACAGAACAAACCACATCAAAGAGAGATTTCACAAAAAAGGAGCCAGCTTCTGAGTGGATTTTATCCAACAACTGGCCAGACAAATTCTTTCTTCGTTCACCAACAGCTCCCAGGACAGGTTCCTTTGTTATGGCTTCCAAGGTTTGCACAACCATAGTAACCTTGAGGTCATCATCCAGTGGAGATGGGTTCTGCACAGCCACTTCTGTGAAAACGAATGAAAGCAATAGTCAGTAAAGATCTGTAATTACAAAGGCCCCTGAAAGAATGAAATACATGGCGATAATAACCTTCTTTGTGCTTGGCAGCAACATGCCATTTCAGGCCCCATGGAGTGGCACATTGTTTCTCACATCTTTCACATTGAAATATAGGCTTCACCTGCTCCTTGGGCTTGGGCGCGGGCATTTCTTCATTATCATCACTGTCAATGTCAGTCAGTGATTTTGGAGAATCCACACTGGCATCACTCTCAAACTCGGACTCGGAATTGTCCGTCATTTCAACACTACTCTCCTGCTCTGCTGCACATAAAATTAGAACACGATAAGTAAAGTTACATACGATGATTGCACAGGTGAGAAGGTTTGGGCAAACTTACAGTGAAATGTAGAAAGAAAGATAAGTTCTGATTTGAGCGAGCAAAACAGCTACAAGTCTGTTTATGTTTACTTTCCGTCGTCGCAGCGCCGCCGCGGCAATGTGAATATGACGGAGACCCGAGCGCCTTCGGCGACGCTCGGGTCCGGTTCGGCTCGGCTCGTCACGGCTCGGCTCGGTTCGCACCGAAGGGCGCCGAACCAAGTTCGCGGCCCAGCCTTATCACAAAATCAATGAAATATCTTTCTGTGTCCTTCGGATTGGTCGCATACTCTTATTTGCTGACCGTACATCAT
This sequence comes from Thrips palmi, assembly GCF_012932325.1. NCBI lineage: Eukaryota > Metazoa > Arthropoda > Insecta > Thysanoptera > Thripidae > Thrips > Thrips palmi. Next base: position 1,618,844 of record NW_023144623.1, read on the forward strand.
TACTCTTTCAGTGCGTGTGCAGTTTTTGTCGATTGGATCCTTAGTTTGTGTACAGGCTGGTTTCCCAGCTGGCGAGGCGGCAAGGCAACATCCATCCACCAGCGTTCCCTTCGGCGAGAAAAGTGAGTGCGACGTCATTGTTAGAAATTTTGGAAAGATTTGGCGGGCACGTATCGATTTTACATGAAATTCTGTTTCGGTAGGGTGCCTTTGGTGGTAAGTGGAGTGCACAATGTGTGAACCGCGATGAGTTGAATTTCAAACTGGTGGCACTCGTCTCGAGTTGCAAGTGTCATGGCCGCCGAAATGACGCGGCGCTCACTTTTTAGGTTTTGGGCTGGGGATTGCGTATTTCTGAGAAATCCTCAAATGTATTGACATCAATGGAAAGAGGAAACCATAACCTAAAATCGGCTCGCTTTATGTATGGGTCTATTCCGCCTCCAAGTGTCCGATATTGAGGACTGAAAATTGAGTTCTGCTACGCGGTGCAACTAATATTAACTTTAACATTATTTTTCCACCAGAAGAAATAATCCCACCGCAAAACCAAGCACACCGTCGTGTTTGGCGATCTTTCTTCTTTCCATGCATGTTTCTTTGATTCTGATGAGTTCAGTGGTTTTCAATTCCAAGCGAAAAATGTCATACGCCACCGCCGCTTCCCGAATGTAAACATCCCCCCTCCAGTGTATGCGCCGTGCACGCATCGCCGCAGCGCGGACCCCCGAAATCGGCCTCGTTTCCACCCCCTGCCGTCACCGACAACATCCTCAAACGATAAAATAGGCCTAAATTCAACAAAATCCACTCAATCTTGCAGCGGTGCGGGATTGGTGCGGGACACTCTCATAAAAAGTCACTGGCCGGCCGGCCGATCCAAATGGCCACGTTCGAAACGACATCAATTCAATTGTTGCATCTTCTCTAGCTGCAGTCAAAGAGATTTCTCATTTCAAACGTGCTTTTTCAGCTTTTGAAGCAGGGATCCTTAATTTAACTTAACATTTAACTAACACTACTCTCATAACGTAACCTAAGACAATGTTCGCGAAAGGTTAAGGGTACGGACTTATGAAAGTACTTGCAAAAGTATATCCACACAAATTCGAGCTATAAAAAAATAACCTACCCTTTTAAAAAGATGTTAGAAGTTAAGGGTAATAACTTTAACTCTTATGATAACGTTATGATGCCCTTATGAGGTAAGTTAAGGATCCCTGTTTTGAAGTCAGCTGTACAGAACCAAAAAGAAGCTCGGCTATTGGTCCACCCCGACTCCGGCTCCCCCCACTCCCTTTTTTTTCCCTTGACGAGTCGAGTTTTGTCATGGGAACGGCGATTTTGACAGCAAATTTCTCAAAATTGGCCGTTAACTTTTTAACCAGATTTCAGCATCAGAATCAGCGTTCAAAGTTCTACATGTCTGCAAAATCTCATTAAAATCGTACAGAAAATTTCCGAAATGCATAAAATCGAATCTCGGGCCGGCTGAATCCTGGGTATACTATAAGGCTACTTCGTGCCTAAAAATATGGCGTAATTTGGAAGGCATGAGGGTTCATCTGGAAAAATGGGCTTCTGCGATACTGTTCAGTCCGTAAAGCATCTCAGCATGCCGCCTTCTGAAGGGCGCAAGTTGTTCACGTATTCCATTAGAGCAGCTTTTGATGCACCTAATTTTTGAATGTTAATGAGAGATAGTTTGGAATCTACCGGGCACTGGCATCAAACCATAAGCACCATTCTCTTCCAAACGTAGATCTAAATGACCCTCAAGGTGAACTGGTGTTGGTTTGATGGAAGGCTAATATTGTTGAACACCTGTTGTTTACTCTGTGTGCTCCCAAAAAAGACGTCTAGAAATGAAGCATTGCAATACTTTTTTCGGATGACTCGTATGTTTCATAAGGTACTACTAACAGTTCTACAATTTGGGACGTTCATTGCACCAAAATGGTAGTACGAAACTAAAACTTTTGATAGTAGTTTTGTTAACGGGGCAGGGACTGTAGAAATCAGGTTGACAGCCCTTTTTTCAGCCCACTTACTTACCTTTCGGCCGTGTTGGCACTGCAGCCCAGTTGAGGTCCCCATTTTTACCCTGGCTGCCATGACTTCTTGGGGCACACCTTTCCTATCCTTCCTGATCGCGCCTTCCATTGTGGTTTGTCGCTGGAGGAGCTCCTCAGCAAGGTGCACGGTTTCATTTGCGTTTCATGTTCCTCCATGAACACACTTCAGCATCAAGTCGGCATTGGAGAGTCGCTCATTATGGCCTTAGGGCAGAAATCGCTTTGGCATTGATCAGTGGTGGATGGTTAGAGTGGGATGGTATCAAAGATTCATTACCATCTGCTTCTGCCACTGCCTTGTTGTACCAGCACAAAGATGTTTCCCCCAGTAGTGATGCTTGGGGCGATCATGCGTTGATGAATAGTGCTCCAATGGTGCTATCAAATTTGCTTGCATGACGTGGACATGAAAGGCAATGTCAACAATCGCATTCCTAAAATAAGATTGAAGGTGTTGAATCTTTGGAATTGGAGTAACCCCACCCCAAGGTGGACCGAGATCTGGGATTGGGTCACGGATTCGGTTCAAACTTTGTGGGTTGATTATCCTAACTACACATCACGTGAAAAGGGATGTTTTCTCAAAGTTCGTGACGCCAGTAAATTACTCGCCGAAGGGCTTGTTACAAACTTTCATCCTTATGTGAATACGTGGACATGGTATTCCAGATATATCGAGATTCTCTGATTTGCAGTGAAGATACTTCACGAACACTTTCAGGGATTTCTCGAGTTAGGATAGTTCTTTATCTGCACTGACAGTAAGGATTGTAGCCTATTGGATCAGCTCTGACAGTCTGTCGTAATTTTCGCTGGTTCAACACAAATTTCGCTAGAACAGAGAAATAATTTTTTTCCGTGAGGTCATAGGAAAAAGAAGGGGTAGAAGAGAGATAGCATACGGGATTTTGGATATCTTCAATAATTTCTTGAAAAAATGGCGTGGTATTTGTGCTATTTTAGTAATAGTGAAAGAAATTAGATTACAATCGGCGTTTTAAATTTTCGAAAAAAACCTGAGCTCTGGTTTTAATTTTGGCATGCTCTCTTGTTTATACCTCCCAAAACTACGACGAAGAAAGCTCCAGCTACTTTCCACATTCACAAGGAGAGTTTGAAGTAATCGACTTAAAAAAAAAAACTACACACACTGTAAATCTAAAGGCAGTACTTTTGGTGTTATTTTTGGCGATACAATTAAGTATCGCCAATAAACGGCCTTACGAAAATGTATTTCCTTCAATACGGCGATACACAAAAGTATCGCCAAAATTTGGCGGTACTTTGGAGTGCCACGATTTGGCAATAAACGCTGAACAAATCAAGGGGACAAGTTCCTAGTTCAATGCCGTAGTATTGGCGATACCTAAAAGTATCGCCAAATTTTGGCGATACTTCTGTGTATCGCCGTTCTGAAGGCAAATACTTTTCCGTAAGGCCGTTTATTGGCGATACTCAATTGTATCGCCGAAAAATGTACTGAAGTATCGCCTTTGCATTTGCAGTGCAATTAAGAAACCGATAGGGGCTGGAGATCCTGTCTTTGGCAGTAAAGAACCTTTGTAGGAAGCAACCGAACCACAACAAATAAATTCTACAGCAGCAATACTTTGGAAAATGGCATTTTCACCTCACAGCAACCATAATCTTGTTTTTTTCCCTCGCTGATATGAGAAGTCACGTAAGCGGTAACAGTTTTTTTTTCCAGTGCCATAAACGAAAAGTAGAACTGACGAGGACGGGGCGCAATTACATGGTGTTGACGGAATTTTCCTGGTTCGGCCGCATTACGCGGCATGCTCCGCGGCCTCATGCACTGTGCGAAAAAACCACAGTGAATCCCGTTAATTTTTTTGCCGGGATTTACTGTAGTTCAGAACACAGGATTTACCGTGCCTGGCTACAGTATCTACTGTACCTGGCACAGAATATTCCGTACTCCGCTCCTGTGGTACAGTAAATCCCGTAGAAAGTACAGTAGATCCTGTTAAAAAAGTACAGTAAATCCTGTACTCTGAACTACAGTGACCGCTGTACTAATCACTACAGGATTTACTGTGATTTTTTCCCACAGTGTGTCATGCGGACTCTTGCGGCGGTGCGTCCAGAGCAAACCGATGCTGCTGTTCGTAATCACCGCCATTTACAATGGTTGCGTTCATGCGGCTGTTGCGGTAAGGAAACGAAACACTTGCAACCTGTTCTCAATCTGCACTTAAGCTGCAAACTGGAGGTTTTGGGGTGATTTCTCGGGAACTAAATTAGATATGAAAACGGCTGGGGTCTCAAAAGTTGCGGAATTTTATTCTCTTTCGACTGACACTAGATACGCTAGGTTCAGGTACGCTTGATAGGACATTTTGGACAAGGAATCCGATTTTGCCGCTGCAAAGACCCTTATTGGTGAACTCAAAGCTAGTGAAGTCAAAAATGGCTGTTTTTAGGTAGTTTTCACGAACAACATAAATTCAGAGTTCACCCGGGGGTTTTGTACCTGCAAATTCTGATTCCTTGTCCAAAGTTACGCCTAGAAAACTTTGACCCACCCATCTATGACATTCATTACCCGATCTGCGACAGGTCTTCACATTTACTGCATTTCCACCAAGAGAAAATACCTTACGGGATTGCAAAACTTAAGAAGGCTGTCCAAACTACTGGAGCTACAGCGGTGAAATTTTACATCAGCTCTGACATTTTGTGGGATATTGTATTTAGGGTAAGGTTACCAAACATGGATCACTTTTTAAAAAATCTTCTCTACATCGAAATTAAGTATGGGTTGACTACTATTTTTGAATCTAATGTTGATGTTTACCCCACTGGTCATATGGCTACCAGAAATGGGACCTCTAGCTCGAATACTGTGAGGACTCGAAGTTGTGAGGACAAGAAAATATGGCTATTTTTGCTAAGGTTAGGTTAGGGTGGTCCAATCATGGATCACCCCACCAGCGTTTGGACTCAAAGCAAGGTATGCATTCAGTGGTCCCAAAATATCAAAGTAGTCCGTCTAAAGTGCCCGAGAGCGATTCTCACGTTTCGGGGTAGTTTTGGCGTCTCTGATTTGACGAAGGTGAGAAATATCCAATTAAGTTTTTCTGATTATTGGGGTCCTGGATGATACTAGAGTTATGGCAATGGTATTTATAGTAAAGACCTTGTACTACCTTCCTAAAAACATGAGCCATAAGATATTCCCATACGTTTTAGTGGGTGTTTTGATCACGGAAATTACGTTATCACGGAAGTTACAAAGTGTGAAAATCGGCTTTAACGGCTGACTCGGGCCTGCTGTGGCTTAAAAATCGTTCCAGGGTCAAATGATACTCTAAGCCCGACATTTAAGCGGAAAATTTTTTCACCAAGTGCTGCTGCAACATTGGGTAAAGGGTGCCACGGAAGTTACAGGTAATTGTTGATACACGCCATTTTATAATGCTCTAGCCCGCTTTGAGACCGTGTACAGCATCTTAGATTTCCGCGACCCATGCAATTATATCCCAGGGACTCCACTTTGATGGCTTGTGTCATGGAAAGTTTAAAGTTTGGCTTGGGGAGAAGTCCAGAGCTGCCTTTTCGAAATTTGTGTAGTGAAATTGAATGTACGGTGGACATTTTTCGTTGCAGCATAAGTACCTTTGAAAGAAGTCTGGCGTATTGGTCTTCGGTTGAAATTAGCTCGAGACATGCCAAGCTTCGAATCCCCATCGACAGTTGGCAGCATTTTCGAACCACACCGCCACACTGGGGGCGGAAAGTTCGACTATGTTCTCTTTGGACAATCACGGAAGTTACATTTAGGGTATTCCAAACGCTACGTAGACCAATCCAACGAACGTGAACTTTTCGAAATGTGTGCGTTTAGTGGGCAATGGCCCTCCCTAACATCGAGAACAAACCCCATGTCGATATCTGCGCTCGTTTGGGCACAGGAGTCAGAAGAAACGAAACTACCCCGAAACTTGAGAATCGCTCCCGACGAAAAATTTTGAAGTGACTGCGGTGATTGCTTGGCCCAGAGTCAGGGCTGCAAAAGTCACCTTTTTGAACGTCATTTTCCCATCGATTTTCGGGGGCCTGATTTAGGTGTCTTTCTAAACGCAACCCTGCAGAGTAGTGAGACGCAGTTGCAAACTTGTCAGACTCACATCGAACAGTCAAAGGGTCAGTCTAAGCAAGGAAAGACAGAAATTTAGAATCTGGCCACCTGGTCTTTAGATATAGACCCCCAAACAGAAATGATCCATGTTTGGTACCCCGATCCATGTTCGGCACTTTACCCTACTCAATATGGGGCGGAGATGGTAACGCGAAAGGTGGAATCTGGTCGAAAACTACCCAGAAATGATGAATTCTCAATTTATCCAGCGCCACTGCTTTTCACGTGGCAAACACAAACTTTTAATCTCGGAATATGATAGTTTGTACTATATATTTATAAAATCCACCTGTCCGATTGGCGAAAACCGATGCCCCGTCCTCGTACGAAAATGGTCGGAGGACGTCGAAACAACAGCCAAAATTGTTTTGGCCTTACTTCCCTACCTATGCAGGTTTCCTCGTTCTGGCCAGAATAAAAATTTGGCATAATACGAGGTGGCATGATCTCGTACCGCAGTTTTTGACCGCCCAATAGGAGGTTGCATGTTCTCGTATCGCAGCGAACGTGTTAGCATGTTTTTGAATAAGTTTTGTGGCTTCATGGTTTATCAGATCGAAATTGATATGATGTCGATTACGCAGCCGCCGTCAGAAAAGTGGCCAAGCGCCGCCACCGACCAACCTGCAATGACACGGTATCATTGCCTTACAACGGTATTTAGCTTTCTATTCTAGGGGCCGTATCTTCTCACCGTTCGCGAAATTGGGCTTTGTCCGGAATATGACACAGATGATGACCTCAAGTTGGAAGGTGTTTTACACTTCAACCGTTCCAGCAAGGACCACCTACTCTTCACTGGCTACTGCATGATAAAAAACGGCATCTTGACTCGAGGCGCAACCAGGGTGAGTGCCGTCGAACGGAAAACGTAAGCGACTACTAGAACAACCTTCTATATATGTATGAAACTATAATTGAGTTGCTGAGTCGTCTTGGTTCCTTAAGTCTTCAACATTAATATTTGCCTCTCATCGACAGGCCACTCTTGATTTCGCCAAGTGGGATACAGTGTCGGGGTGGAGAGAACACTACTGGGCGATTCCATGCCAAACCAACGAACGCTTGGAATTTCATCTCTCCGATTTTGATGAAACTTTTTTGGGGGGTAGGGGTCATCATAAAAAGACCCCCTGCCAAAGGGTTTTGCGATATCTCACCCCGTTTGGCTGTGGCAGGATATCAAAGTTTTAGCTTTAGTCAAAATCATGATATTTTCTTAAAATTCCTCTTTTCTGGCTGATTTTTTTTTTGATGTTTTTCCATAGTGTTTTTTTACGTAAAAAGAGCTGGGGAACACGATGAAAACGGTTTCGAGACGATTGAGAGAAGTTTTGATGCCAAAATTTTCATTTTTCGACATATTTTTTCGAAAAATTGCCATTCCCAAAATAGCTCATCTTCGATTTCGACCTAACTTTTACCAAATGATCTCCTAACATAGTGGAACAAAACCCTAAAAGGGTTTGGTCGGCCCTGCCCATAGGATCTGAGAAATCGCAAAAAACAAATTTTGAAAAATCACCAAAATCGTGTATTTGAGGTGGTGGTGTGGGTTCTTGCCTGCGCTGCGCAGCCGTCTGTTCTGGTCAACATCGACTTCCCCGCTCGGCGTGCGAGCGCCTGTGAAGCTCGGATAGGCAACCCGCAGGCCAGAGTGCGCATGTGCGTGCGTTGGGTTGCCTACCTTCCATTACCATTACCACTTAGGGCTAGACCACACATGAATTAACTGAACTTCACTTGAAAGGCTAGACCACAATCAATCGTGTGTACAAGTCTATGTTTCTTCTGTTAAAATGGTGAACAATTCATGTTGTAGAGGCGGAAGAAAAGAGGGAGAGTTAAATTAGATAACGGTTATTTAACCCATTATTTACTCAATTTTAATTTTGTACGCATTAAAAAAAACTTGTTTTTTCAATTTTTTAGAGTTGATTACTAGATTACTCTGATCTTGTCTGTGCTAGATAGCATACAATATGGTTTATTTGGTGGAACAAAAATATTATAATTGAAATTTATTATTTTACCACTGTGGATTTTCCAACTGTTAAAATCTTGTTTTCAGGTTCCATCTATTACTATCTAACGGACAATATTGAAGAGCCTGTGCAGCTTAAAAATGTTCTAGCTAAAGTTGACATTATTAAAGTACCAAATAAACCATATTGTATGCTATCTAGCACAGACAAGATCAGTAAAAGATGGCAACTTCTAGTAATCAACTCTAAAAAATTGTAAAAAATGAGTTTTTTTTGTTTTGTTTGCGTACAAAACTAAAATTGAGTAAATAATGGGTATTTACCGTTGTCTAATTTTACTCTCCCCCCTTTTCTTCCGCCTCTACAACATGAATTGTTCACCATTTTAACAGAAGAAACATAGACTTGTACACACGATTGATTGTGGTCTAGCCTTTCAAGTGAAGTTCAGTTAATTCATGTGTGGTCTAGCCCTAAGTGGTAATGGTAATGGAAGGTAGGCAACCCAACGCACGCACATGCGCACTCTGGCCTGCGGGTTGCCTATCCGAGCTTCACAGGCGCTCGCACGCCGAGCGGGGAAGTCGATGTTGACCAGAACAGACGGCTGCGCAGCGCAGGCAAGAACCCACACCACCACCACCACCTCAAATACACGATTTTGGTGATTTTTCAAAATTTGTTTTTGCGATTTCTCAGATCCTATGGGCAGGCCGACCAAACCCTTCAGGGTTTTGTTCCACTATGTTAGGAGATCATTTGGTAAAAGTTAGGTCGAAATCGAAGATGAGCTATTTTGGGAATGGCAATTTTTCGAAAAAATATGTCGAAAAATGAAAATTTTGGCATCAAAACTTCTCTCAATCGTCTCGAAACCGTTTTCATCGTGTTCCCCAGCTCTTTTTACGTAAAAGAACACTCTGGAAAAACATCAAAAAAAAATCAGCCAGAAAAGAGGAATTTTAAGAAAATATCATGATTTTGACTAAAGCTAAAACTTTGATATCCTGCCACAGCCAAACGGGGTGAGATATCGCAAAACCCTTTGGCAGGGGGTCTTTTTATGATGACCCCTACCCCCCAAAAAAGTTTCATCAAAATCGGAGAGATGAAATTCCAAGCGTTCGTTGGTTTGGCATGGAATCGCCCTACTTAGTAATGCCGGTTGGGGACTTTTGTTTCCTTATGGGCGACATCGCTACCGATCTAGCAGAGGGACTTTCGAAGCACATTGAAGGCTTTCCACGAAAGTGTCCTGTGCGAAACGTGAGTCAGAAGCAAACAAACCGGTGGGGAAAATCTTGCTGAAAATAGGCGTCGCATGCATTACAAGACGAGATGTGAAAGTTGCTTTAAAAACAACACACAGAAGGGGGAGGGGTAAAAATAATTTTTCCATCGAAACTATGGTAGAAAATCTTATGCCATTAGGGGCCTTATATTAGACGATCGTTGTTGTTGCAGGCTACGTACAATATCACCAACACGCCGTCTCGAATTGGCCAGCTGAGGCATTTTCCCGTCCTGCACTACGGCAGATTTCGCGCACATGTGCTCTGCTATCACGCCAAGAGACCGCAAGTCACGAAACCTCGAGCATGTACTAAAATTATCATGGACGTGTCTCCAAAAAACATAAAGCCAACAAACTAGGGAGAAACTTGATGCTTCTCATGGTTAAACGCCGACTGCACCCTTGTAATAAGGAAAATATATGGGCTCTTATGGACAAAATATATTGCTCAGCATGTAATGGTGAAGTATGTGGAATTGATGCTTAAGAAGAAAGATGTGGAAAAAATACAAGGTAGGTTTACGCCAGACCGCGTCTTGTCGTAAAAGGCTTCGCGATGTCTCGCGGCCTGTTCCTCCAATCCGCGCCTGGCGTACCTACCTTGGCCTGCGGCGCTAGCCTGCCTTTGGCAGGCAGTGGCTTGTCCATCGTCGGTTTCTTCTTACTTGTAGCATTTTAACTTGTCGAAGCTGGGGGGCTCGGCCTCCCAGAACCCCCTTTCTTCAAGTCAGATGTGATCTGTCAGCAGAAAACTCTATTTTTCACCGTTTTTTAGGTGTTTTTCGGCTATAAAAACTGAGCCACGTGAGCTAGGATGGTTAAACTTCGCGTGTGCTAAGCCAAGAACATACCTAATAAGCCTGCAAAATCTCAGCCAGATCGGCCGAGCCGTTCAGGAGGAGTAGTGTACTCACACACAGACACAGACAGACAATACTTTTCAACCGCACTGGAGTAACGGGCTTCGCTGTCGCTCAGCTAGTAGGGCATGGGCAGTGGGCTTTTAGGAAGTCACTGGCGGTGATGGGACCCAGAACGTTCTCTACTCACTGGGGATCAATCTCGCGGGAAGCTTGAATTTCGACGTCTTTCCTACGATATATATCTACGATTTAAGCGGAGGTTATGACTCGCCCACGAATTTATTGGCATTCGTGCCTTACAGGAACATGGATTCATTGAAAATTTTAGGACTTCATCACGTGAAACAAATAAAAGCTATGCAGCTGGAGGTTATGGACGCACTGCTTGTTGCCTACCCAGCAGGCGCTATCGCTGGGGGTCCTACTTTCATTAAGGCCAAAGTTTGATTAAAAGATCATTTTTTTTGCAACAATTTAAAAAAAAAAAGTATTTTGTTTTAGCATAAGGGGAGGCACCTATAAGAGGGACGTAAAAAAGGTCTGCAAAATCATACGTGGTGTCACTGCGCGCACGATTTCAGCCAAAGTTTTCAACATTTTTTCAATCGGTGAAGTGCATAAAAAAGAGCATAAAATTGCCTACAAAATGAACCACGGGGGTTAATATCGGGCCAAAAACGCTGGTAGAAAAAGGTCGTTTTTCACAAATTTTCCATTCAATGCATTTTTCTTGTTCGATACTAAATATCCAGTAGCATTTTTCATCCGATATGATCCCCCGTGGTTCATTTTGTAGGCAACTTTATGCTCTTTTTTATGCACTTTTCCGATTGAAAAAAAGTTGAAAACTTTGGCTGAAACCGTGCGCGCAGTGACACCACGTATGATTTTGCAGACCTTTTTTACGTCCCTCATATAAGTGCCTCCCCTTATGCTAACAAGGGAACGTTTTTAGGTCATACACTCCGATTTCGACCAAACTTTGGGAAATCGTTCGTTTTCATACTAGATTAAGATTGGCCATCAAAGTTGGTGCAACAACATATATCTAGAGGGTCAAATGGGGCTTCAAAGTTGAGTTTTTTCCACTTGTTTTCCTGCTTTTTGGGCCTTAAAGGGCGAGTTTTGGAGTGGACTCTCCGTTTCAAGATCTTCATCATTTCCGATGTTTTTTCGGTCGCTGATGCCGAAAATCACCACTATTTGAGCGTCCGATGAAGTTTTCGACCAATTCCGACCAAGTTCCAACCAAATTTGGGCCTTTTTCGACGTAAAATTTGCAGTTTGAGTGATATGAGTTATATATTGATACCTATGTTTTTCGGGTCGCCGAAACCAAAAATCACTATCATTGGAACGCCCGACCAAGCTTTTACCCTCCATTCTTTGGCATCCAAACTGGCGAAAAAAAAAAAGAGCTGCTCACCTTTCCTCCCCTAAAAATATAGTTGAAAGTAGTTTAAGCGACTCACATTGAATCACCGTGCACAAGTGAGGGAAGTTACAACGATCAATATTGGAACTGGCACGATGCAGTAGCAGGCACAAGCAGGATCCCACGGAAAGAGAGACGTTTGCAAAGCAGCACCGGTTATTTGAACGTGAACACTCACACTCGGAGAGAGAGATGTGATGTAGTTGGAACTAGCATTGTTTGATTCGATATGCGAAAAATACACTCAATCATTAAGATAACGGTGCGAAGATGCCTAGCACTTCTCATCCAAGATTAGTCCATTGTTTAAACGTTGGCAATATCAGACGTTCGAATGGTAGCGATTTTTGTTTTCAGCTACCCGAAAAACATATGAATACATACATAGGTCGCAATGAAAGTAATACGCCAAAAACAGGTCCAGAATTGATCGGAAATTGATCGGAATAGGGTTAAAGCTTGGTCGGGCGTTCCAATGATAGCGATTTTTGGTTTCGGCGACCCGAAAAACATAGGAATTAATATATAACTCATATCACTCATACTGCAAGTTTTACGTCGAAAAAGGCCCAAATTTGGTTGGAACTTGGTCGGAATTGGTAGAAAACTTGATCGGTCGTTCAAATGGTGGTGATTTTCGGCATCAGCGACCCAAAAAACATCGGAAATGATGTAGTTCTTGACACGGAGAGTCCACTCCAAAACTCGCCCTTTAAGGCCCAAAAAGCAGGAAAACAAGTGGAAAAAACTCAACTTTGAAACCCCATTTGACCCTCTAGATATGTATTGTTGCACCAACTTTGATGGCCCATCTTAATCTAGTATGAAAACAAACGATTTCCCAAAGTTTGGTCGAAATCGGAGTGTATGACCTAAAAACGTTCCCTTGTAAACCAGAATACTTTTTTTTGAAATTGTTGCAAAAAAATTGATCTTTTACATGGTTACTGCCGTTTGTCTCTAGCATTCATGGAAATCTTTTTAATTCAGGTGCAAACAGAAAATTCGAAAAAACTTGAAAAAGCGTGCACAAAGTGCTACTGCCCCCTTAACGTTCGTCGAATGAGATTTTTTGACCCCGTAGGACTGTATTTTCTTCTGCCATCCAGGGTCACGTGGTACGATCACCACGATGCAAAAAAAGTAGGAATCGAATGCGCAGCACTTCAGCGCCTGTGAGGATCCAGAATAGGCAGATCCGTGAAGCGGGCGCGCGAGATGGGTTGCCTACCTAGCGCCACGCCCCTCCCCTTTCTCGTCCCTCCCAGAATTTCTCGTCACTTCACTTGTAGCTGTTGCTCTCACTGGGGTTGTTATTGTTGGTGTTCACTTTGG